>NW_027441906.1:0-300000 GCF_048569485.1 Anomaloglossus baeobatrachus
GAACCGCCGCAGCCATCTCCAGAAGCTCCGTGCGTCCCTCACTGAGCTGTCGCATGATCCTGGCCTCCAGCTGATCGCAGAAGATAGCAAGCTCCCGGCACCACCAGGCAGCAGAGCCTGGTTCTGGGTATCCACGTCCGGACTCCATCTCTTCTCTCTGCAGCAGCAGGCTTGTGGCTCTCTTTCCTTCCCGCCGTCTCTGGACGCCTCCGCTCTCATCACTAGCGAGGTCAGAACTCTGCAGGGGATCTCTGGGTAGCCACTCCTCTTCGTGGGCGGTAACTTCTTCCAGCGCGGGCTGCTGTTGTTTTTCAGCGCGCTTTTCATGGTGGCAATATGGCGGCGCTTCCAATTTTTCAAGCGGACCGCCCAGGCACATGGTCACCTGTCTGAACAGGTCTAGTCCTTATCCTGTTCGTGACGCCAGATGTGAAGCCCCACAGGTGTAGTGTCGGTGCATTACCTTCAGGGACTCCACTCGGCTGGATCTGGTCACAGGTAGGAGATCTTCTTCTTGATTGTCGTGACGCCACTCTCAGTATTGCGGTCAGTGGGGACCGCCACTGCAGGTTGAGGGACGCCTGGGGCTGATGGTGAGTGCAGTTAGTTGGAATAGCCTCCTGAGAGTGAGGCAAGCCCCAGGGCCCTGTGTAGGTGCGTAGTACCACAAGGCGCAGAATAACTCCACACAGGCAGAATGTCTTTCAGGGTTTTTACTCACTTCAGGTGGCAGGGTGAGTAACCCGGGCGTAGCTGGGATGAACCAGGCGGGAACCAGGTGTCCTTCAGGCTGACTTGTGAGGGTGACTACTAACTCGCCTTCCTTAGCCCTTGGTGGTTTGGGGTGACCCCGACTTTGAGTCCCTATGGGGGTCACCCAGGGAAGTTGCTGAAGCCTCACTCCCCTTCGTTTGCCGTGTGCTTGTTGCCTGGACCAGCTCACTCCAGCTGCTTGCCTCCTGTGAGCTATGGGCCCTAACTGTGGCTACGTGGCTGCGGCTTTTGTGGTGTTGTGGCGTGGGCTTTGAGAGCCCCACACCGGCAGGTTTAGCAAAAGAAAGCTGGATCTATCTCCGCTTCGGGATCTGCCGCCCGTTTGGGCCTGGTTCTCCCTAGCAGTCTCCTTACTTCCCACTCTGTGCTCTCTCTCTAGCTGGAGATGGGTTTCGGGTAGCACTCCTAGGTGACCGTTCTCCCCCGTCGGTAGCCACTGCGCGGACGCTGTCAGACTCCAGCAGCCCAGGGGAAGGGGTCAGCTCTCCTCGGAGCTCCCTGGACTCTGCCCTGAACTGGCTCACTGCTCCTCCTCTCCTGTTCTTGCCTACGCCACCTAGCAACCAGATTCTCTTACCACACCCCTTGAGAGGAGATGGAGGCTTTTGGCCCCCTCCACTATTCCAGTGAAGGTGAAGGCTTTTCCCCCTCCTGGGATCCCCAGGGGTCCTCTCATGGGTACATGTGTGAGACCTGATCACTATGCGCCTGTGTTCCACACCCCGGTCAGCCTTCTGGATTACCTGTGTTGTACTGTCCCCAGCATGGGTGCAGTACTCAGTGGTGCCTGACCAGGTCAGGGGCGCCACAGTGGACACACAGGATTTTACAGACCTTATGTCTGTCGCTGTGCCCCAGTACCACATGCCCAATCACCACTGCTTCTCCAAGAAAAGCATGCCCGCGCTACACCAGCATGTCGCACACAACATCACCACTTCCTTGAGAAAATCTGTGTGCGACAGGGTGCATTTCAACACAGATACTTGGACCAGTAAGCATAGACAGGGTCATTACATGTCACTGACTGGGCACTGGCAAACTATGGTGAGAGATGGAGAAGGGTCTGCTGTACAAGTCTTGCCGTCCCCACGAGTTGTTTCAATCCTTGTTCTGTATGTAGAAGTTAATACACTGCTTCTGCCTCTTCAACCTCGTGTGGGTCCTCTACCTTGGCGCAAACCCTGTGTGGTCAGGCCACCCTTCCTTGCAACTGCGCACAAGGACTACCACACACCTCCTTACTATGCTGGCAGCAGAGCTCAATGCCATCAGGCGGTCAAAGCTTTACTTTGAAATGTATGGGAAATGTGAGTCACACCGCTATTACAGAGAATAGTAGTCAGGCAGGGTCAAAACATTAATTGAGGAACAGGAACAGAATGGGACGGCCAGGAAAGAATCAGAAAACAAGCAGAGTTGAAATGCGTATCGGCCAACAAGGTACATAAACAGCAAGCAGGAAAAGTAGTCAGGTAACAAGCACACAAAATCATAAAACTGAACTGGGGGTAAAATTAACCAGAGGTTCATAGCTATGTCTGGCAGTGGTCTGCAGACAGGATGGGCATAAAAAAGGGTGTGGTGTCTTCCCATTGGTTGTAGCTGAATGATGGTATTTCATCTGTGAGATACCCACCAGCTACATTCAGCCAGAGATTCTGCATCTGTCAAGGTAATGCAGCCCAGTGGGTGAGCATAACCTGCGTCCACCTGCGCCGCTGGCATCGACTACTCTCACATCATCAGCACTATTCATGAAAGGAACACGTTGTCACCTGGCAACCGGAGTACAAATTGACGGAGCGGACTACGTTGGTGACTTAACAGCCGTGTGCGGCAATGATGCAAACCTGGCTGCGGGCCATCCTCAGGGCAATGTGACACACGTGCCTTTTAGGGCTCACGTGTTGAACCGAATTCGCCAGCAATTTTTAAAACACCATCACGGCCTACATGGCCTTGTGCAGTGGGCACGCTCGCTATGTGCTCACTTCCATCGTGCGCACACAGCAGCTCAACAACTTTCATCACTCCGGAAGTCTTAGGGTCTGGCAGTTAAACGCCGTAAATGCGATGTTTCGACACGCAGGAATTGGAATCTGCACATGTTGCAGCGTGTGTGGCAGCACCGCAGAGCCCTGCTGAAATACGGTAAGACATATAGCCTGGGATAACTTGATCCAGAGGTGGTGCAGATCACGCTGCTGGAGTGGTGTCAGATCAAGGACCTATGCACCCTGCTACACAGTTTTGAAATGTCGACGAAGATGTTTAGCACTGGCAATGTCATTCTCAGCGTGACAATTCTGGTCATCTACATGATGGAGCACACTGTAATTATTATTCTGAGTCAGGTGTTGGGACAAGAGGAAGGGGAGGAAGTACAGGAGGAGTCATATGCGGAAGGGATAACAAGATCTACGAGGTCCAGATGGTCAGCGGCACCTATGCGGCATTCATGGTGAGGGAGAGGGATTAACAAGGGCGCATAGTATCAGCAAAAAGTGTTGATGAAAGTGCAGGAGCCCATGAAGAAATGGAGGACGAACTGGCGATGGGCATGGAAGACTCAGCAGATGAGTGAGAGCTTGCTCACATTTCGGTTGTGCGAGGTTGTGGGTAGAGGGCAGAGGAAGGATGCACGATTCTCACCTCTCTGCCACCAACACACCAAGGACTTGGTCCTCCTGGATGCACAAGACACATGAGCGCCTTCTTGCTGCACTACCTACATGACCCTCGGATTGTATGAATTTGAACTAATCCTGAATACTGGGTTGCCACACTGTTAGATCCCCGGTACAAGACAAAATTTGGCGAACTAATTCCTGCCATAGAAATAGACGCACGTATACAGGAGTATCTGCAGAATGTGGTACGCAATCTTAGATCTACTTGTCCACTAAACACCAGTGCTGCACAGAGTGAATCTCAACGCTTTGTCATGGATAGGAGGAAATGGTCTTTTACTTGTCCACATCGGAGGGACCGAGGGATGGCTGCTGTGCTGAGATGGCGTTGAGTACGGTGTCCCTGCACAGTTGCACTTTTGGTCATATCCCAAAATGAGTTGAAAAAGGACAGATGCTGTTGGAAAGGGGAACAGGTGTGTTGGAAAGGGGAAAAAAGTTTTGGTCCGTGGATTTGGTGGTTAAGCAACTGTAACATTTGCTGAAGAAACAACATCTGTTACAGTGGGACTGGCAGATTTGGATAAAGTGGTATATAATCTGTGACCGCTATATAACGAAAATTAATAAGAAAAGAAAGAGAAAGGTATATATCCCCATCAGCAGTCAGTGTCCACCGTGCTCCCAGTTGGAAAAGGAGAGGTTGGCAACTTGAAGGTTTGGTGGAGGATACAGAGCTGTGTGGCTATGAAACTAATAGTAGCCTGAACCGAGTTAGACGCCATTCGGATCTGGAGACTGTGAGCCCTGTTAGGGTCACAGGGTCCACATGCCCACCCAGCCCAGGAACTCCCTGTTAACAACACAGGGGCCATTGAGTACGCTGACCGTGTGCGTAGGGGCCACACCTGTGGACAGCAGGCGCATCAGCAGCAGCAGGCCTGTTAATGCCACTGGGCTGCACAAGCAGGACTGTTAGGACAGGAGCTGGTCTTAACCGTTCTGCGTTACCAACTGTGGTGGTGGCCTGCATCCACCACCCGATCCCTGCCTACCTCTGGCCTAAAGCCGCAATGGGTTCAACACATGGAGGTGTGCTCTTTCGGAGCATAATAGAAGACTGCGCACCTCCTTGTTGGCTCCAGCCCCTTTTATAACCTGGGTCCGCCCCAAACCAGGGTGAACCACAATGCACCTCCTGGAGACAAAAGTAGAGTGACACGTCATGAGTGGCATAACTAGCGTCCTATTTGGAAACGCAACTTCAATGATGACCTCATGGCTGCCATGACCCAAACACCTCACCAGTCATCGTCTGAGCATCAATAATGCGGTGACAAGTCATAGGTGTGGGCCTCTGCAAGCCATTTGGGAGGACACCTGATGCCCTGTGGTCTATATGGGACCCCCACATCAGGGCCAGGGCCAAAGAGTTCATTACCGGACCTAGTCTCTGATGCAGGAAGTGCCTGAGCATGCTCAGTAGCATGAAATACAGTCTCTGAAAAAAGACTATCAGCTTTAGCATGGTGTCTATGCCCAAAACAGGACTTAGACCCGGCACGGAATGCAAGCACCTGTGCAAAGAGGCTTTTCACACTTAGTGTGGGAGCATGCGCTGTATCCCGAAATGAAAACTTAGCGTCAGGAATGGCACAGTCAGGCTGAGCATACTCACTAGGCGAAACACTGTAATTATGCTGCAGCTGGGGTACATCGGCACACGCATGCGCACTAGCTGCCTCTCCACACTTAGACGTGGAGGGGAAATTTGTCTTGGAGATGCTGTCTATGAACAGAAGGAAAAGCTAAAGGAAGCCTGACTTTCTATCCCTCCGAATTATGAAATGCAGCAATGAATTCCATGAGTTTGCTATAACATTAGCGTAGCAAAATGTGCATGAGGGTGTGATGTAGAGGTGCTAGAAATAGCTTGTCACCAGTGGGGCACTAATGGAATACAACAGCCAGTTCTATGATGCCACAAAATGGCAGTATTTTGTGCTATCATTATAGCTTATTAAAAACAGAGCACGAGGTTGTCATGCAGAGGTGCTGCACATAGATTTGCAGTAGTGTGAATTGACAAAAGTACAATAGCCACGTTTAGGATACAACTAGGTACAGTGAGTGTTTGCTAGTAAAATTGCTTAGTTTAAAAAAGTTGTAGTGTGCAATGCAGGCAGACGTGCTATGCAAATGTCTTTGCACTAGTGGGACTATAGCAAAGTCCAATAGCCACGTATAGGATGCCACTAGGTACACTGAGTGTGTGCTAGTATAATGGCTTCGTTATAATTTGTTGGAGTGTGCAACGCAGGCAGATGCGCTCTGCAAATGTCTTGGCACTAGTGGGACTATAGCAAAGTCCAATAGCCACGTATAGGATGCCACTAGGTACACTGTGTGTTTGCTAGTATAATGGATGAGTTTAAAAAAGTTAGAGTGTGCAATGCAGGCAGACGTGCTGCAAATAACGTTCCAATACTGTGAATTGACAAAAGTACAATAGCCACGTTTAGGATACAACTAGGTACAGTGAGTGTTTGCTAGTATAATGGCTGAGTTTAAAAAAGTTAGAGTGTGCAATGCAGGCAGACGTGCTGCAAATAACGTTCCAATACTGTGAATTGACAAAAGTACAATAGCCACGTTTAGGATGCCACTAGGTACACTGACTGTTTGCTAGTATAATGGCTGAGTTTAAAAAAGTTAGAGTGTGCAATGCAGGCAGACGTGCTGCAAATAACGTTCCAATACTGTGAATTGACAAAAGTACAATAGCCACGTATAGGATGCCACTAGGTACACTGACTGTTTGCTAGTATAATGGCTGAGTTTAAAAAAGTTAGAGTGTGCAATGCAGGCAGACGTGCTGCAAATAACGTTCCAATACTGTGAATTGACAAAAGTACAATAGCCACGTTTAGGATGCCACTAGGTACAGTGAGTGTTTGCTAGTATAATGGCTGAGTTTAAAAAAGTTAGAGTGTGCAATGCAGGCAGACGTGCTGCAAATAACGTTCCAATACTGTGAATTGACAAAAGTACAATAGCCACGTTTAGGATGCCACTAGGTACACTGACTGTTTGCTAGTATAATGGCTGAGTTTAAAAAACTTGGAGTGTGCAATGCAGGCAGATGTGCTCTGCAAATGTCTTGGCACTAGTGGGACTATAGCAAAGTCCAATAGCCACGTATAGGATGCCACTAGGTACACTGACTGTTTGGTAGTATAATGGCTGAGTTTAAAAAAGTTAGAGTGTGCAATGCAGGCAGACGTGCTGCAAATAACGTTCCAATACTGTGAATTGACAAAAGTACAATAGCCACGTTTAGGATGCCACTAGGTACACTGACTGTTTGCTAGTATAATGGCTGAGTTTAAAAAAGTTAGAGTGTGCAATGCAGGCAGACGTGCTGCAAATAACGTTCCAATACTGTGAATTGACAAAAGTACAATAGCCACGTATAGGATGCCACTAGGTACACTGACTGTTTGCTAGTATAATGGCTGAGTTTAAAAAAGTTAGAGTGTGCAATGCAGGCAGACGTGCTGCAAATAACGTTCCAATACTGTGAATTGACAAAAGTACAATAGCCACGTTTAGGATGCCACTAGGTACACTGACTGTTTGCTAGTATAATGGCTGAGTTTAAAAAAGTTAGAGTGTGCAATGCAGGCAGACGTGCTGCAAATAACGTTCCAATACTGTGAATTGACAAAAGTACAATAGCCACGTTTAGGATGCCACTAGGTACAGTGAGTGTTTGCTAGTATAATGGCTGAGTTTAAAAAAGTTAGAGTGTGCAATGCAGGCAGACGTGCTGCAAATAACGTTCCAATACTGTGAATTGACAAAAGTACAATAGCCACGTTTAGGATGCCACTAGGTACACTGACTGTTTGCTAGTATAATGGCTGAGTTTAAAAAACTTGGAGTGTGCAATGCAGGCAGATGTGCTCTGCAAATGTCTTGGCACTAGTGGGACTATAGCAAAGTCCAATAGCCACGTATAGGATGCCACTAGGTACACTGACTGTTTGGTAGTATAATGGCTGAGTTTAAAAAAGTTAGAGTGTGCAATGCAGGCAGACGTGCTGCAAATAACGTTCCAATACTGTGAATTGACAAAAGTACAATAGCCACGTTTAGGATGCCACTAGGTACACTGACTGTTTGCTAGTATAATGGCTGAGTTTAAAAAACTTGGAGTGTGCAATGCAGGCAGATGTGCTCTGCAAATGTCTTGGCACTAGTGGGACTATAGCAAAGTCCAATAGCCACGTATAGGATGCCACTAGGTACACTGACTGTTTGGTAGTATAATGGCTGAGTTTAAAAAAGTTAGAGTGTGCAATGCAGGCAGACGTGCTGCAAATAACGTTCCAATACTGTGAATTGACAAAAGTACAATAGCCACGTTTAGGATGCCACTAGGTACACTGACTGTTTGCTAGTATAATGGCTGAGTTTAAAAAAGTTAGAGTGTGCAATGCAGGCAGACGTGCTGCAAATAACGTTCCAATACTGTGAATTGACAAAAGTACAATAGCCACGTATAGGATGCCACTAGGTACACTGACTGTTTGCTAGTATAATGACTGAGTTTAAAAAAGTTAGAGTGTGCAATGCAGGCAGACGTGCTGCAAATAACGTTCCAATACTGTGAATTGACAAAAGTACAATAGCCACGTTTAGGATGCCACTAGGTACAGTGAGTGTTTGCTAGTATAATGGCTGAGTTTAAAAAAGTTAGAGTGTGCAATGCAGGCAGACGTGCTGCAAATAACGTTCCAATACTGTGAATTGACAAAAGTACAATAGCCACGTTTAGGATACAACTAGGTACAGTGAGTGTTTGCTAGTATAATGGCTGAGTTTAAAAAAGTTAGAGTGTGCAATGCAGGCAGACGTGCTGCAAATAAGGTTCCAATACTGTGAATTGACAAAAGTACAATAGCCACGTTTAGGATGCCACTAGGTACAGTGAGTGTTTGCTAGTATAATGGCTGAGTTTAAAAAAGTTAGAGTGTGCAATGCAGGCAGACGTGCTGCAAATAACGTTCCAATACTGTGAATTGACAAAAGTACAATAGCCACGTTTAGGATGCCACTAGGTACACTGACTGTTTGCTAGTATAATGGCTGAGTTTAAAAAAGTTAGAGTGTGCAATGCAGGCAGACGTGCTGCAAATAACGTTCCAATACTGTGAATTGACAAAAGTACAATAGCCACGTTTAGGATGCCACTAGGTACACTGACTGTTTGCTAGTATAATGGCTGAGTTTAAAAAACTTGGAGTGTGCAATGCAGGCAGATGTGCTCTGCAAATGTCTTGGCACTAGTGGGACTATAGCAAAGTCCAATAGCCACGTATAGGATGCCACTAGGTACACTGAGTGTGTGCTAGTATAATGGCTTCGTTATAATTAGTTGGAGTGTGCAACGCAGGCAGATGCGCTCTGCAAATGTCTTGGCACTAGTGGGACTATAGCAAAGTCCAATAGCCACGTATAGGATGCCACTAGGTACACTGAGTGTTTGCTAGTATAATGGCTTCGTTATAATTAGTTGGAGTGTGCAACGCAGGCAGATGCGCTCTGCAAATGTCTTGGCCCTAGTGGGACTATAGCAAAGTCCAATAGCCACGTATAGGATGCCACTAGGTACACTGAGTGTTTGCTAGTATAATGGCTTCGTTATAATTAGTTGGAGTGTGCAACGCAGGCAGATGCGCTCTGCAAATGTCTTGGCACTAGTGGGACTATAGCAAAGTCCAATAGCCACGTATAGGATGCCACTAGGTACACTGAGTGTTTGCTAGTATAATGGCTTCGTTATAATTTGTTGGAGTGTGCAACGCAGGCAGATGCGCTCTGCAAATGTCTTGGCACTAGTGGGACTATAGCAAAGTCCAATAGCCACGTATAGGATGCCACTAGGTACACTGAGTGTTTGCTAGTATAATGGCTTAGTTATAATTAGTTGGAGTGTGCAACGCAGGCAGATGCGCTCTGCAAATGTCTTGGCACTAGTGGGACTATAGCAAAGTCCAATAGCCACGTATAGGATGCCACTAGGTACACTGAGTGTTTGCTAGTATAATGGCTGAGTTTAAAAAACTTGGAGTGTGCAATGCAGGCAGATGTGCTCTGCTAATGTCTTTGCACTAGTGGGACTATAGCAAAGTCCAATAGCCACGTATAGGATGCCACTAGGTACACTGAGTGTTTGCTAGTATAATTGCTTAGTTTAAAAAAGTTGGAGTGTGCAATGCAGGCAGATGTGCTCTGCAAATGTCTTTGCACTAGTGGGACTATAGCAAAGTCCAATAGCCACGTATAGGATGCCACTAGGTACACTGAGTGTGTGCTAGTATAATGGCTTCGTTATAATTAGTTGGAGTGTGCAACGCAGGCAGATGCGCTCTGCAAATGTCTTGGCACTAGTGGGACTATAGCAAAGTCCAATAGCCACGTATAGGATGCCACTAGGTACACTGAGTGTTTGCTAGTATAATGGCTTCGTTATAATTAGTTGGAGTGTGCAACGCAGGCAGATGCGCTCTGCAAATGTCTTGGCACTAGTGGGACTATAGCAAAGTCCAATAGCCACGTATAGGATGCCACTAGGTACACTGAGTGTTTGCTAGTATAATGGCTTCGTTATAATTTGTTGGAGTGTGCAACGCAGGCAGATGCGCTCTGCAAATGTCTTGGCACTAGTGGGACTATAGCAAAGTCCAATAGCCACGTATAGGATGCCACTAGGTACACTGAGTGTTTGCTAGTAAAATTGCTTAGTTTAAAAAACTTGGAGTGTGCAATGCAGGCAGATGTGCTCTGCAAATGTCTTTGCACTAGTGGGACTATAGCAAAGTCCAATAGCCACAGATAGGATGCCACTAGGTACACTGAGTGTTTGCTAGTATAATGGCTTACTTAGAATGAGTTGGAGTGTGCAGAGGACAAGAGGGTACAGTGGCAGGATTGTGGTGCTCTGGGTAGAGGAATGGAAGCCTGCCTTTCTATTCCCTCCTAATGGTGAAATGCAGGGAGGAAATCCCTGACCTGGGCTACACAGACGCTGTTGCTGTTTGCAGGACCTGTCACCTATGGCTCTCTGACCCTGCCGGTACGAGCCCTTAAAATGACTGCTAGAATGTGCTCTCCCTAAGCTGTCTAACGCTGTGTATGCAGCGCATACAGCTGTATCGGCGATAGGACAAAGGACGGAACTGCGACAGTGATGTCTGACACCAAAGACGCAGAAGGCAGATAATGGCGATCGTGAAGAAAATGTCCGGTTTTATAATGCAGGGACATGTGACATGCAGATCCTATCACACATGCCGTTGCTTCTCTGCCTCAAAGTCCACTTAGGTGTGTGTGTGTCTGTGATTGGCTGACATGCTGGCCAGCCCCACAAGACGCGCGCGCTTAGGGAAGGAAGACAAGAAAAAAAAATGGCGATCGCCATTATAGAAACAGCAGTGATCTGAAGGCGCTGTTCACGCACACTATACACTGAAATGTGATAATAGTTTGATTCACAGAGTGACTTACACTATTACAGCAGAAACCAAGCTAAGATTTAGCTGTTTTTTGGCTGCTAGAACCGTTCTCGAACGTTTCTAGAACTATCGAGCTTTTGCAAAAAGCTCGAGTTCTAGTTCGATCTAGAACATGCCCCAAAATCACTCGAGCCTAGAACTGGAGAGCCACGAACCACGAACCGTGCTCAACTCTAGTAACGATGTAGTTCGTCGCTCCCGCGGCAGCACACATCACTCCGTGTGACACCGCAGAAACGAGGAACCTCTCCTTACCTGCCTCCCAGCCGCTATGAGGAAGGAAGGAGGTGGGCGGGATGTTCCGGCCACTCATCTCCGCCCCTCCGCTGCTATTGGGCGGTCGCTCAGTGACGTCGCTGTGACGCCGCACGGACCGTCCCCTTAGAAAGGAGGCGGTTCGCCGGTCACAGCGACGTCGCCGGGCAGGTAAGTATGTGTGACGGGTCTGGTCGGTGTTGTGCGGCATGGGCAGCGATTTACCCGTGTCGCGCAACAGATGGGGGCGGGTACCCACACTAGCGATATCGGGACCGATATCGCAGTGTGTAAAGTAGCCTTTAGTCACATGACCAAGACTGTATCTGTGTCCCTACAACACACTTGAGACAAATGTGTGTGTGAGCCTGCATTGTGGGGTATATATAATATATTATAGAGCTGGGAAGGATCATTCTAAGCAGTGAGCTGTTCCAGTATTTGTAGGAAAATACCCAGTAGAAGCATCAAACACAGCACCAATACCTCCCATCAGTATCCCACCACAGTGCCATGTAACCCATGCCCTACACTCCCATCTACACCAATACTATACAGGCACAAACTAGTATATCTGACTAAAAGCCCCCAAAATATGAAGAACGGCCTATAGTTGAGTGTGGATATAAAATCTATGTGAGCAGAGCTAGAATAGAAATCACTGATCGCATTGAAGTCATTCTGACCATAAATCACCATGATATCAAGGTGAGGAGTTGTGTGTTACTGCTGGGAGGAAAGGGTTAACAGTGGAATATTAAGGTGCATTTCTGTGTGCAGTGTTACTAGTCAATGTAACAATTCAGTATGAGCTGCTCTTGGTGCCGGGGGAGGGAGATGCTCTCCTGAGCAAGATAGATGGGGAATGAACATAATATCTATATAGTGTAAGGCAGGGGGTCTCAAACTCGGCTGGGTGTATGGGCCGCACAGAGGAAAAAAATAATTTGGGGGGCTGCATTCTTTGCAAGACAAAGTGACATTTTTATTGGTACCATATATGTATATATTTTTTTCACACACCTTTGGATGACTGATTTTCAACATTTTTCACTTGTTTATTATAACAAATGTGCACATTCTTTGGTTAAATCTAAAAAAAATAAATGTGATGTTAAAAAAAAGTCATGCCTTATTTTGTTTTTTTTTACATTTTATCCCTTTCTTTTAACTAATAGTGTTACAATTATGACGCTAGCGTTTTGTGAAGGGAATGCTTTGCCTACTTCCGTGACTATGGCCTTCCGGAACTGCTGCATTTTGGCTGACCTCTCCGCCTCGGGAATAAGAGACATAAAGTTCTCCTTGTAGCGTGGGTCTAACAGTGTTACCAACCAGTAATGATTGTCGGCCAAGATGTTCTTAACGCGAGGGTCACGAGACAGGCAGCTTACCATAAAGTCATCCATGTGCGCCAGACTCTTAACAGCCATCACTTCAGTATCCAGACCAACACGATGACTGAACATGCTGTCCTCCTCCTTCTCCTCCTCCTCCTCATCTACCCTGTCCTCTGGCCAGCCACGCTGAACTGAGCATATGACTGGTATGCATGTCATATCCTCAATTTGGCCGGAGAGTTGCTCCATGTCTTCATCTTCCTCCTCGTCATAGTCCTCCACTGCACGTTGTGATGAGACGAGGCTGGGCTATGTGTTATCACCCACACCCACTACTGTTTCTTGCTCCAACTCATCGTGTTCCGCCTGCAATGCATCATGTTTGGTTTTGAGCAGAGACCGTTTTAGAAGGCAGAGAAGCGGTATGGTGACGCTAATAATGGCGTCATCGCCGCTCACCATCTTGGTGGAGTCCTCAAAGTTTTGGAGGATGGTACATAGGTCGGACATCCATCTCCACTCCTCAGGTGTTATGTGTGGAGTTTGACCCATTTCCCGACGGCTTAGGTGATGCAGGTACTCAACAACTGCCCTCTTCTGCTCACATATCCTGATCAACATGTGCAGAGTTGAATTCCAACGCGTGGGGACATCACACACCAGTCTGTGAGCCGGAAGATGCAAACGACGCTGAAAGCCGGCAAGGCCGGCTGAAGCAGTAGGTGACTTTCGAAAATGTGCAGACAGGCGGCGAACTTTTACCAGCAGATCAGACAGCTCTGGGTATGACTTTAGAAACCGCTGAACCACGAGGTTGAGCACATGGGCCATGCATGGAACATGTGTCAGCTGGCCTCGCCTCAAAGCCGCCACTAGGTTCCGGCCATTGTCACACACAACCTTTCCTGGCTTTAGGTTCAGAGGTGTGAGCCAGTGATCTGCATGCTGTTTTAGAGCTGTCCACACCTCTTCTGCATTGTGGGATTTGTCACTTATGCAGATTAGCTGCAGCACAGCCTGTTGCCGCTTCGCCGAGGCAGTGCTGCAGTGCTTCCAGCTTGGGACTGGTGTGGAGGGTAAAGTGGATGAGGATGCGCAGGAGGAGGAGGAGGCTGAAGAGCATGACATTCCGGAGCTGTAGAGTGTGGGTGAAACCCTGACTGAGGTAGGGCCTGCAAACCTTGGTGTGGGAAGGACTTGTTCCGTTCCTCGCTCAAACTGGGTCCCAGCTGGGCTGGGCTGGGTAGGGCGTTGTGGGGGGTTTGTCTATCTCCGTTTGAGGTGAGTTTGTTTAAGTTAGCCTTTTCTTTGGCGTTTTTTGGAGCCCTGCGGGTTGGGGAGTTGGTATCGCCCAGTAAGGCGTTCCCCGGGGGCTTGGATTGGGGTGACATTGTCAGTGGAAAACGGAGTTGAATTTTGGATTAGGAAATCGAAAACTGATCAGAGAGGTGTGGGTAGACTAGTCCGTTTGGGGATGGTTGTGGCATCTGATATGTGCCCGTTCAAGTGTCTCGGGAATTTTCAACAGATCCGTCCGAAGGTGGATGGCCCCTTATTATGTCACGAGGATGGGACCTTTTTATCGAGATACCAATTTGTGAGTGTTTTTAGGGCATGTTTGAAGTCGTTGGGGTTAGATCCGAAGTCTTTCGGATTGGGGCAGCGACGGAGGCCTCTATATGCGGCCTACCGGAGGAGACAGTTAAGCAGATTGGTAGGTGGAAGTCGCAGCGCTTTAAGTCGTATGTACGTCCCCAGGTGGTTGTTGGCAATTGAGGGGAAAAGGGGGGGGTATTAGGGTAGCAATGGGGGGGGAGAGTGTGTGTTTTTTGTCAATTTGGTTTGGTGAGGCAATAAAATGGTGTCGTCTGTACATTTTGTATTGCAGAAGCACCCCCCCTTCCTTCCCTGGTCTGGATCCTTGGCCACTCTTATGTGTATTGGGGAGCCCGACGAGCGGACGCGAGATGGAACGGGAGACAGCTAGGTTTTGAGAAGGACCTGGCTCTCGTGCGATGGCTCGGTGTTCGGGGGTTAGGGTGGAACAGGGTGTTGCAGGAGGTGCATAGATACGCCCGGTTGGACAGACCTCCTGACATCTTAGTGTTGCATGCCGGGGGGAATGATTTGGGTGGGCGTCCTTTTCGAATCTTGATAAAGGACATCAAACATGATTTGTTACGGTTATGGGTGTCGTTTCCAGGTCTAACGATAGTCTGGTCGGAGATAGTAGTGAGAAAGAGTTGGCAGAAAGCGCGGTCAGTTGACAGGTTGAACAAGGCGCGGGCGAAGGTTAATAGGGCGATCTCGAAGTTTGTTAGTCGGAACGGGGGTATAGCAATACGGCATGTTGAGTTGGAAAGGACGGAAGAGGAATTTTGGTTGGCTGACGGGGTACACCTTAATGCGGTGGGAACTGACTTATGGGCTCTTGGCTTGCAGGGAGGTATTGAGAGGGCCCTTTGGTTGCGGGGGGTCTCAGGCACTTGAAGGGTTTCAAGGTGCCTTCGTTGTGGTGTTGTTTATTGGTGGGTCCTTGAAGTTGGTTTAAAATTGGTTCGGGGATTCATCCGGGTATGGATCCCCTCATTGGCAGAATTGATGGTCCCCTGGTGATTTTGGGGGGGAACCCCGACGGGGTATGTCGGGGCCCCTGGGGGTGTGGTTGGGGTTGACGGAGGATTAACCCTTACCATTTGGTGCTCCTGAGCCAGTGTGGGTAACGGCTGGGAGCAAGTTGAGGTTTTTTATTGCTCGGTTATGGGAATCACCAGGGTTTTGGTAGCTTCAAGGACCTTACCACATTGCAAATTTTATTGGTTATGTATTCTTGTTAATAAAATGGCTGCTATGGCCAAAATTATCCAAAGATAAATTTGTGTCTGTGTAATTACTTTTAAATAAGAAATGGGAATGGAGGTGTGGGGTATGAAAGGAAGACCAGAGTCAACAATTCCAGGGTCAAGCATGTTTATTTGCGTAAGCTTCGTTCCAGGGTAGAAAGGGTAAGAGTGCCTTTCAGAATTCGAAGTGGTCGGACTGTACGGACCACCAAGAACTGCCGGAGAGCTTGAACATCTTCCCATGGATTTGCGACATCCTCCCTCATCAGTTACGTAGGTAAGCAGGTTCTCAGCATTGCAGCCCATTTGTTGTCTTAAGTTAGTTAAGCGGGGTTAACTAACCTGTCAGTTCAGCCTCAGGTCTAAAGCAGAGGCCTGGACTCCACTCCTTACTCCTCACTCCACAACTCTCCTTAAAAACAACTGACTCCTTTTTCCTGCCCCGGGGTCTCCAGACCCCTAGGTGGGCGTTTCCTTCCGTCTGGTCCTGCCCACTGGTGTGCCTGTCTTTCCCTGGGGGAGGTGACTAGGATTTTCTGGTTGGCTTTGTGTGACTTAGGTGAGGGAAGTTGTTATGCGGGGGCCTATGTGTGACTACCTGCAGTGTCAGGGCGTCACATATGTATGTGTGTATGTCTGCTAAAGGAATCCGCACCGTCATATTTACAAACACAAAATTTTGCAGACACCTCATGTGAGTCAGGGAACGTCGTAGACTATGTTTTAACAGGAATATTTAACCCCGCGCTTTACAGTTACTCTCCAAAAAACCTGCCTCCATTAAACTGAATGGAGGTGGGAGCTGCAAGTTATTAATAGCAGCTGTGATTGGTTGCTATAGGAACAAAGGACATTCATAGTATAAGAAGCTTATGTGTGAGATAATATGATGTCAGTGGGGAGACAGATAGAGAGAGACAGACACAGACTGAGAGACAAACAGACAGAGACAGATAGGCATAGACAGACAGGGAAAGAGACAGAGACAAACAGACAGAGGCAGACAGGGAAAGAGACAGACAGAGATAGACAGGGAAAAAAGGCAGACAGACAGAGACAGAGAAAGAGACAGAGGCAGATAGGGAAACAGACAGAGACAAACATACAGAGACAGGCAGGAGAAAAGGCAGACCGACAGGGAAAGAGACAGACAGGGGAAGAGACAGACAGAGAGAGACAGACAGATAGAGACAGACAAAGAAATACAGAGATAGACAGGGAAAGAGACAAACGGGGAATGAGTCAGACAGAGAGAGACAAAGAGAGACAGGCAGAGAGAGACAGGGAAAGAGACAGACAGGGGAAGAGAAAGACAGAGACAGACAAAGAAATACAGAGACAGACAGGGGAAGAGACAGACAGGGGAAGAGACAGACAGGGGAAGAGACAGACAGACAGGGAAAGAGACAGACCTGGAAAAGAGACAGACCTGGAAAAGAGACAGGCCTGGAAAAGAGACAGACAGACATAGAAACAGACAGCCACAAAGAGAGAGAGAGACAGACAGACACAGAGAGACAGACAGAGATAGAGAGACAGACAGACATGGATAGAGATAGAGACACACAGAGACAGACAGATGACAGAGACTGGGAGAGAGACAGACAGAAGCATAAATCCCTAACTAAAACTTAACATTTAATGATAGTTTTAAAAGGTAAAAAAACACAAATCATGTAAATAGAATGACTCTCTTCTGTGCATAGAGTCAACATTTTGTGTTTGTAAATATGACGGTGCGGATTCCTTTAGCAGACATACACACATACATATGTGACGCCCTGACACTGCAGGTAGTCACACATAGGCCCCCGCATAACAACTTCCCTCACCTAAGTCACACAAAGCCAACCAGAAAACCCTAGTCACCTCCCCCAGGGAAAGACAGGCACACCAGTGGGCAGGACCAGACGGAAGGAAACGCCCACCTAGGGGTCTGGAGACCCCGGGGCAGGAAAAAGGAGTCAGTTGTTTTTAAGGAGAGTTGTGGAGTGAGGAGTAAGGAGTGGAGTCCAGGCCTCTGCTTTAGACCTGAGGCTGAACTGACAGGTTAGTTAACCCCGCTTAACTAACTTAAGATAACAAATGGGCTGCAATGCTGAGAACCTGCTTACCTACGTAACTGATGAGGGAGGATGTCGCAAATCCATGGGAAGATGTTCAAGCTCTCCTGCAGTTCTTGGTGGCCCGTACAGTCCGACCACTTCGAATTCTGAAAGGCACTCTTAAGCTGGGTTCACACTAAACGACAGCGACAACGACGTCGCTGTTACGTCACCATTTTCGGTGACGTAACAGCGACCTTGTAAGTCGCTGTTATGATCGCTGCTTAGCTGTCAAACACAGCAGAAGCAGCGATCATAACGTCGCTGTGCTACATGTTCAGAGAGCAGGGAGCCGCGCATAGCGCCGGCTCCTTGCTCTCCTACAGTACACATCGGGTTAATTAACCCGATGTGTGCTGCAGCTACATGTCACAGTGCAGAGAGCAGGGAGCCGCGCTTAGTGCTGGCTCCTTGCTCTCCTGCAGCACACATCGGGTTAATTAACCCGATGTGTGCTGCAGCTACATGTCACAGTTCAGAGAGCAGGGAGCCGCGCGCACTGCTTAGCGCTGGCTCCTTGCTCTCCTTGCTACAGTATACATCGGGTTAATTACCCGATGCATACTGCAGCCACATGTCACAGTGCAGGAGCCGGCACTGGCAGCAAGGGCGGAGGCTGGTAACCAGCGTAAACATCGGGTAACCAGGGAAAGGTCTTCCCTTGGTTACCCGATGTTTACGCTGGTTACAGCTTACCGCAGCTGCCAGTGCCGGCTCCTGATCGCTTCATTTCGTCGCTCTCTCGCTGTCACACACAGCGATGTGTGTGTCACAGCGGGAGAGTGACGACCAAAAAATGAAGCTGGACATTCAGCAACGACCGGCGACCTCACAGCAGGGGCCAGGTCGTTGCTGGATGTCACACACAGCGACAGCGACGGGACGTCGCTGCAACGTCACAGAAAATGGTGACGTAGCAGCGACGTCGTTGTCGTTGTCGCTGTGTGTGACACCAGCTTTACCCTTTCTACCCTGGAACGAAGCTTAGGCAAATAAACATGCTTGACCCTGGAATTGTTGACTCCGGTCTTCCTTTCATACCCCACACCTCCATTCCCATTTCTTATTTAAAAGTAATTACACAGACACAAATTTATCTTTGGATAATTTTGGCCATAGCAGCCATTTTATTAACAAGAATACATAACCAATAAAATTTGCAATGTGGTAAGGTCCTTGAAGCTACCAAAACCCTGGTGATTCTCATAACCGAGCAATAAAAAACCTCAACTTGCTCCCAGCCGTTACCCACACTGGCTCAGGAGCACCAAATGGTAAGGGTTAATCCTCTGTCAACCCCAACCACACCCCCAGGGGCCCCGACATACCCCGTCGGGGTTCCCCCCCAAAATCACCAGGGGACCATCAATTCTGCCAATGAGGGGATCCATACCCGGATGAATCCCCGAACCAATTTTAAACCAACTTCAAGGACCCACCAATAAACAACACCACAACGAAGGCACCTTGAAACCCTTCAAGTGCCTGAGACCCCCCGCAACCAAAGGGCCCTCTCAATACCTCCCTGCAAGCCAAGAGCCCATAAGTCAGTTCCCACCGCATTAAGGTGTACCCCGTCAGCCAACCAAAATTCCTCTTCCGTCCTTTCCAACTCAACATGCCGTATTGCTATACCCCCGTTCCGACTAACAAACTTCGAGATCGCCCTATTAACCTTCGCCTGCGCCTTGTTCAACCTGTAAACTGACCGCGCTTTCTGCCAACTCTTTCTCGCTACTATCTCCGACCAGACTATCGTTAGACCTGGAAACGACACCCATAACCGTAACAAATCATGTTTGATGTCCTTTATCAAGATTCGAAAAGGACGCCCACCCAAATCATTCCCCCCGGCATGCAACACTAACATGTCAGGAGGTCTGGTCTATCCAACCGGGCGTATCTATGCACCTCCTGCAACACCCTGTTCCACCCTAACCCCCGAACACCGAGCCATCGCACGAGAGCCAGGTCCTTCTCAAAACCTAGCTGTCTCCCGTTCCATCTCGCGTCCGCTCGTCGGGCTCCCCAATACACATAAGAGTGGCCAAGGATCCAGACCAGGGAAGGAAGAGGGGGTGCTTCTGCAATACAAAATGTACAGACGACACCATTTTATTGCCTCACCAAACCAAATTGACAAAAAACACACACTCTCACCCCCCCCCCATTGCTACCCTAATACCCCCCCCCCTTTTCCCCTCAATTGCCAACAACCACCTGGGGACGTACATACGACTTAAAGCGCTGCGACTTCCACCTACCAATCTGCTTAACTGTCTCCTCCGGTAGGCCGCATATAGAGGCCTCCGTCGCTGCCCCAATCCGAAAGACTTCGGATCTAACCTCAACGACTTCAAACATGCCCTAAAAACACTCACAAATTGGTATCTCGATAAAAAGGACCCATCCTCGTGACATAATAAGGGGCCATCCACCTTCGGACGGATCTGTTGAAAATTCCCGAGACACTTGAACGGGCACATATCAGATGCCACAACCATCCCCAAACGGACTAGTCTACCCACACCTCTCTGATCAGTTTTCGATTTCCTAATCCAAAATTCAACTCCGTTTTCCACTGACATAATGTCACCCCAATCCAAGCCCCCGGGGAACGCCTTACTGGGCGATACCAACTCCCCAACCCGCAGGGCTCCAAAAAACGCCAAAGAAAAGGCTAACTTAAACAAACTCACCTCAAACGGAGATAGACAAACCCCCCACAACGCCCTACCCAGCCGGGTAGGGACCCAGCCCAGCCCAGCTGGGACCCAGTTTGAGCGAGGAACGGAACAAGTCCTTCCCACACCAAGGTTTGCAGGCCCTACCTCAGTCAGGGTTTCACCCACACTCTACAGCTCCGGAATGTCATGCTCTTCAGCCTCCTCCTCCTCCTGCGCATCCTCATCCACTTTACCCTCCACACCAGTCCCAAGCTGGAAGCACTGCAGCACTGCCTCGGCGAAGCGGCAACAGACTGTGCTGCAGCTAATCTGCATAGGTGACAAACCCCACAATGCAGAAGAGGTGTGGACAGCTCTAAAACAGCATGCAGATCACTGGCTCACACCTCTGAACCTAAAGCCAGGAAAGGTTGTGTGTGACAATGGCCGGAACCTGGTGGCGGCTTTGAGGCGAGGCCAGCTGACACATGTTCCATGCATGGCCCATGTGCTCAACCTCGTGGTTCAGCGGTTTCTAAAGTCATACCCAGAGCTGTCTGATCTGCTGGTAAAAGTTCGCCGCCTGTCTGCACATTTTCGAAAGTCACCTACTGCTTCAGCCGGCCTTGCCGGCTTTCAGCGTCGTTTGCATCTTCCGGCTCACAGACTGGTGTGTGATGTCCCCACGCGTTGGAATTCAACTCTGCACATGTTGATCAGGATATGTGAGCAGAAGAGGGCAGTTGTTGAGTACCTGCATCACCTAAGCCGTCGGGAAATGGGTCAAACTCCACACATAACACCTGAGGAGTGGAGATGGATGTCCGACCTATGTACCATCCTCCAAAACTTTGAGGACTCCACCAAGATGGTGAGCGGCGATGACGCCATTATTAGCGTCACCATACCGCTTCTCTGCCTTCTAAAACGGTCTCTGCTCAAAACCAAACATGATGCATTGCAGGCGGAACACGATGAGTTGGAGCAAGAAACAGTGGTGGGTGTGGGTGATAACACACAGCCCAGCCTCGTCTCATCACAACGTGCAGTGGAGGACTATGACGAGGAGGAGGATGAAGACATGGAGCAACTCTCCGGCCAAATTGAGGATATGACATGCATACCAGTCATATGCTCAGTTCAGCGTGGCTGGCCAGAGGACAGGGTAGATGATGAGGAGGAGGAGGAGGAGGAGGAGAAGGAGGAGGACAGCATGTTCAGTCATCGTGTTGGTCTGGATACTGAAGTGATGGCTGTTAAGAGTCTGGCGCACATGGATGACTTTATGGTAAGCTGCCTGTCTCGTGACCCTCGCGTTAAGAACATCTTGGCCGACAATCATTACTGGTTGGTAACACTGTTAGACCCACGCTACAAGGAGAACTTTATGTCTCTTATTCCCGAGGCGGAGAGGTCAGCCAAAATGCAGCAGTTCCGGAAGGCCATAGTCACGGAAGTAGGCAAAGCATTCCCTTCACAAAACGCTAGCGTCATAATTGTAACACTATTAGTTAAAAGAAAGGGATAAAATGTAAAAAAAAACAAAATAAGGCATGACTTTTTTTTAACATCAAATTTTTTTTTTTTAGATTTAACCAAAGAATGTGCACATTTGTTATAATAAACAAGTGAAAAATGTTGAAAATCAGTCATCCAAAGGTGTGTGAAAAAAATATATATATATGGTACCAATAAAAATGTCACTTTGTCCTGCAAAGAATGCAGCCCCCCAAATTATTTTTTTCCTCTGTGCGGCCCATACACCCAGCCGAGTTTGAGACCCCCTGCCTTACACTATATAGATATCATGTTCATTCCCCATCTATCTTGCTCAGGAGAGCATCTCCCTCCCCCGGCACCAAGAGCAGCTCATATTGAATTGTTACATTGACTAGTAACACTGCACACAGAAATGCACCTTAATATTCCACTGTTAACCCTTTCCTCCCAGCAGTAACACACAACTCCTCACCTTGATATCATGGTGATTTATGGTCAGAATGACTTCAATGCGATCAGTGATTTCTATTCTAGCTCTGCTCACATAGATTTTATATCCACACTCAACTATAGGCCGTTCTTCATATTTTGGGGGCTTTTAGTCAGATATACTAGTTTGTGCCTGTATAGTATTGGTGTAGATGGGAGTGTAGGGCATGGGTTACATGGCACTGTGGTGGGATACTGATGGGAGGTATTGGTGCTGTGTTTGATGCTTCTACTGGGTATTTTCCTACAAATACTGGAACAGCTCACTGCTTAGAATGATTCTTCCCAGCTCTATAATATATTATATATACCCCACAATGCAGGCTCACACACACATTTGTCTCAAGTGTGTTGTAGGGACACAGATACAGTCTTGGTCATGTGACTAAAGGCTACTTTACACACTGCGATATCGGTCCCGATATCGCTAGTGTGGGTACCCGCCCCATCTGTTGCGCGACACGGGCAAATCGCTGCCCATGCCGCACAACACCGACCAGACCCGTCACACATACTTACCTGACCGGCGACGTCGCTGTGACCGGCGAACCGCCTCCTTTCTAAGGGGGCGGTCCGTGCGGCGTCACAGCGACGTCACTGAGCGACCGCCCAATAGCAGCGGAGGGGCGGAGATGAGTGGCCGGAACATCCCGCCCACCTCCTTCCTTCCTCATAGCGGCTGGGAGGCAGGTAAGGAGAGGTTCCTCGTTTCTGCGGTGTCACACGGAGTGATGTGTGCTGCCGCAGGAGCGACGAACTACATCGTTACTGCTGCAGTAACGATAATCGAGAATGGAGACCCATGTCACCGATGAGCGATTTTGCACGTTTTTGCAACGATGCAAAATCGCTCATCGGTGTCACACGCAGCAACATCGCTAATGCGGCCGGATGTGCGTCACAAATTCCGTGACCCCAACGACTCCGCATTAGCGATGTCGCAGCGTGTAAAGCCCCCTTTAGTGGGAGTGGTGTACAGGGTCTTAGCAGTAAAGAGTATTCCATATTTCTGCCAGATACCCACAGAGATATTGAAATCTGAAAAAAGAGACTTCTGCTCATTGAAGGTAAGAACTGCTCACATAGCGTTCAACTCCACAGCAAACGAGTGCTCTAGCACTGGCATCTCAGCAGGGATATTCCCCTACTACACATGTGTGTCTGGGTCGCTGTGACAGTTTACAGGACATAACTCAAGGCACCTAGATAGAAGGCAGAGGTACTGGGATTGGTTGGTTTTTGGTGACGGAGGTGCAGGGGCTGGCGCCCATGTGCAGTGCTGGCTAAGGTATATTGATGATATTTTGATTTTTTGGCAGGGCACTGTGGAGCAGCTCGAGAAATTTATGGAGGAACTTAATAACAACACCTTTAACATCAGATTGACACATAAGCATAGCAGCAGTTGCGTTGACTTCCTGGATATTAAAATTTCATTCGGTTCTGAGCGAATTGTTCAGACCGACGTCCATAGGAAGGAAACATCAGTCAACGCACTGCTGCATGCTTCTTCTGCTCATACCCCCTCCACCATCCGGGCCGTACCGACTGGCCAGTTCCTCAGGATGAAGCAAATTTGTTCGTCAGACACTGCTTTTGAACAACAGTCTGCCGACCTCCAGCGCCATAGGGGTGGCAAAGGCGGTCTTCCCCCGGTCTGCCTCAGCAACGGACACTAGCCAATAGTGACTAGTGAGATCAAGGGTAGAAAAATAATTTGCAGTTCTCAATGCAGCTAGCGATTCCTCAATACGGGGGAGTAGTGCCGTCCTTCTTCTTTAACAGGACCAACGGAGCTGCCCAAAGGCTACAACTGTCACGGATAACCCCAGCCGCCTTCATGTTGCTCAACATGTCCTTGGTACACTGGTAATGTGAAGGTGGTATTGGCTTATAGCTCTCTTTGATGGGTGGGTGTGCACCTGTGGGGATGTAGTGTTGGACCCCTTTTATTCCCCCAAAATCTAGCGGATGTTTGCTGAAGACTTGCTCGCTCGTATTCTTGCACTACCCTGTGGACCCGCTTCTTGTGATGTGAAGGTGTGGAGTCAGTGCCTACGTGAAATTCCTTACACCACTCCTCTGGCTGACTTGGTGAGCAGTCACTGACTGGGTGGGGTGCAGTAATAGTGGATGCTGCTACTTGGATAGCATGGGTATCTACTGTGAACAGCTTATCAATGGTGGCAAGTCGGGGCAGCTTAACCTCCTGCTCTCCGCAGTTTAACACTCTCACGGGCACTCTTCCCTTCCGCACTAATGAATAAAACTATGATGTAAATATCATATAGATACCCCACAATTGTAAATAAAGGTAGGTTATGGGAAAAGGGGGAACAGGGAAAGAGGAAAATAGTGTAATAAAGTATACCTTCTGGGGGTGAGAGGAAACGGCAGCACAGCCAGTGGAGGTGAAGCAAAAGGAAGCCTGCAACTAAAGAGTTGAGAGCGTTATCACATGGTGACTGAGCCTGATTGTAAAGGGAGCATAGAGTGGAGCATACTCTGGGCACGTTAGAACCCAAGTTCTTAAACCATGAATATGGACCCCTTTTATTCTCCCAAAGTCTAGCGGATGTTTGCTGAAGACTTGCTCGTATTCTTGCACTACCCTGTGGACCCGCTTCTTGTGATGTGAAGGTGTGGAGTCAGTGCCTACGTGTAATTCCTTACACCACTCCTCTGGTTGACTTGGTGAGCTGTCACTGAATGGGTGTGGTGAAGTAACGGTGGATGCTGTGGCTTGGATATCATATTAAATATAGGGACCCCCATACAGTAGTATGAGAAATTTTTTTGTATTCAATGATCGGTATTACCTTCAGGGGCGCGGCACGTGGACGTGCGTTCCATTAGCCTCACTGCATTCCACTCCCATACAGGAAGTGGGCGCAGCTATTACTACGGTCGCACATAAAAGAACCCACAGCCACCACTGCACACAGCTGACTCCACCACTGGAAACCCACTTCTACACCAACGCAGGTAAGACAGGATCGGCACCTCTATGCTCCCGTTACAATCAGGCTCAGTCACCATGTGATAATGCTCTCAACAATTTAGTTGCAGGCTTCCCCTTGCTTCACCTCCACTGGCTGTGCTGCCATTTCCTCTCCCCCCTGGAAGGTATACTTTATTACACTATTTTCCTGTTTCCCTCTTCTCCCTTTTCCCATAACCTACCTTTATCTGCATTTGTGGGGTATCTATATACTATTTATATCACAGTTTTATTCATTAATACGGAAGGGAAGAGTGCGCGTGAGAGTGTTGAACTGCGGAGAGCAAGAGGTTAAGCTGCCCCGATTTGCCACCATTGATAAGCTGTTCACAGTAGATACACATGCTATCCAAGCAGCAGCAGCATCCACCATTACTGCACCCCACCCAGTCAGTGACAGCTCACCAAGTCAGCCAGAGGAGTGGTGTCAGGAATTACACGTAGGCACTGACTACACACCTTCACATCACAAGAAGGGGGTGCAAGTGTGACGCCCTGGACTAGCCAGTTGGTCACAGACATAACACACACACACACCCCCTTTCCCGGATAGTTACACTAGTCAGACACAAAACCGTTGTTGCCTCCCTCCAGGGGCTGATGTCCACACCAGGTGGGGCGGAGCCAGGCGGTTGGCCCCACCCACCAAGGAGTTCACAGGCCTGGAGGTGGGAAAACCAGTTAGTTAGTTGAAGTTCAGTTAAGAGTTGAACCGTGGAGGTAGTGAGTTCAGTGAAGAGCCCAGTTTTGGGTAGGAGTGCAAAACTGCTAGTGTCTGGGTCAGATCCCAGGCACTATGGGGAGATAAGGTATGCACACCAGTGACTATGTAAGGGGAATACATGAAATAGCAGAAACTGCTGTGTGAATACTGACTTAAATTCAATAGCTATATGCAAGAGTGAATATGTGAAAAATGGAATCTGCATTACTGCCATGAACATATGAATCAAGAGAAATTTAGCTATTGAATTGATCAATGCAATAGAGCCCCAACACTACGCCAAAGTATTTCTCTACGTTGGGGTCCCTAGCTTGTGTGTGTCCTCTCATGCAGTTAAAAAACCTACCGTGTATGGGAAGCTGAGACCCAGGCTATTTATGCGTATGATATGGATTGGCAATAGGTGTGGTTGGGGAGGGTTCACAAACGAAAAAATACTAACAAATAGGAATAACGTTTGGAACACCATTCTAAGTCCGAACTGGGTGCAAAAACCTAAAAAAACATCACTATGGGGAGATAAGGTATGCACACCAGTGACTATGTAAGGGGAATACATGAAATAGCAGAAACTGCTGTGTGAATACTGACTTGAAAAATCCAATAGCATTAATTCACATAATCCTAGTGACTGCGCACACAACATGGCCAAACGAAAACAAAAGACAGTACCTGGCCATTCAATCAAATGGAAACTCATAGGCAACACAGTCCATTAGACTAGGCAATTACATGCAGCCAAACAAAGTTCATGGGCCTTGCCTCAGAGTCGAACCCACAACCTCTTGGAGAACAAGCAAAGAGCCTACCACTAAACCAACTCAGTGAAGTTGGAAACCGACTCTACATTAATTAACATAATCCTAGTGACTGCGCACACAACATGGCCAAACAAAAGCAAAAGACAGTACCTGGCCTACCTATCCAATGGAAACTCATAGGTAACACAGTACATTGGACTAGGCAATTACATGCAGCCATACAAAGCCCATGGGTCTTGCCCCAGAGTCGAACCCACAACCTCTCGTAGCCAGGGCAAAGAGCCTACCACTACACCAACACAGAGAAGTAGGTGAATGACTCTACATTAATTCACATAATCCTAGTGACTGCGCACACAACATGGCCAAACAAATGCAAAAGACATTATCTGGCCTATCAATCCAATGGAAACTCATAGGCAACACAGTCCATTAGACTAGGCACTTACATGCAGCCATGTAAAGTTCATGGGCATTGCCTCAGAGTCGAACCCACAACCTCTTGGAGAACAAGCAAAGAGCCTACCACTAAACCAACTCAGAGAAGTTGGAAACCGTCTCTACATTAATTAACATAATCCTAGTGACTGCGCACACAACATGGCCAAACAAAAGCAAAAGACAGTACGTGGCCTATCAATCCAACGGAAACTCATAGGTAACACAGTACATTGGACTAGGCAATTACATGCAGCCATACAAAGCCCATGGGCCTTGCCCCAGAGTCAAACCCACAACCTCTCATAGCCAAGGCTAAGAGCCTACCAATACACCAACACAGAGAAGTGGAAAACCATTTCTACATTAATTCACATAATCCTAGTGACTGCGCACACAACATGGCCAAACAAAAGCAAAAGACAGTACCTGGCCTATCAATCCAATGGAAACTCATAGGCAACACAGTCCATTGGACTAGACAATTACATGGAGACATACAAAGTCCATGGGCCTTGCCTCAGAGTCAAACCCACAACTTCTCGCAGCCAAGCAAAGAGCCTACCACTACACTAACACAGAGAAGTGGGAAACTGATTCTACATTAATTCACATAATCCTACCGACTGCGCACACAACACGGCCAAACAAAAGACAATACCTGGCCTATCAATTCAATGGAAACTCATAGGCAACACAGTCCATTGGACTAGGCAATTACATGGAGACATACAAAGTCCATGGGCTTTGCCTAAAAGTCAAACCCACAACTTCTCGCAGCCCAAGCAAAGAGCTTACCACTACACCAACACAGAGAAGTTGGTAACTGAGTTTACATTAATTCACATAATCCTAGTGACTGCGCACACAACATGGCCAAACAAAAGCAAAAGACAGTACCTGGCCTATCAATCCAATGGAAAATCATAGGCAACACAGTCCATTGGACTAGACAATTACATGGAGACATACAAAGTCCATGGGCCTTTCCTCAGAGTCAAACCCACAACCTCTCGCAGCCAAGCAAAGAGCCTACCACTACACCAACACAGAGAAGTGGGAAACTGATTCTACATTAATTCACATAATCCTACCGACTGCGCACACAACATGGCCAAACAAAAGAAAATACCTGGCCTATCAATCCAATGGAAACTCATAGGCAACACAGTCCATTAGACTAGGCAAATACATGCAGCCATATAAAGTTCATGGGCCTTGCCTCAAAGTCGAACCCACATCCTCCTGGACAACAAGCAAAGAGCCTACCACTAAACCAACACAGAGAAGTTGGAAACCGACTCTACATTAATTCACATAATCCTAGTGACTGCGCACACAACATGGCCAAACAAAAGCAAAAGACATTACCTGGCCTATCAATCCAATGTAAACTCATAGGTAACACAGTACATTACTAGGATTATGTGAATTAATGTAGAGTCAGGTTCACATTTCTCGGTGTTGGTGTAGTGGTAGGCTCTTTGCTTGAGCTGCGAGAGGTTGTGAGTTAGACTTTGAGGCATGGCCCATGGACTTTGTATGGCTGCATGTTATTGCCTAGTCCAATGGACTATGTTGCCTATGAGTTTCAATTGGATTGATAGGCCAGGTACTGTCTTTTGCTTTTGTTTGGCCATGTTGTGTTCGCAGTCACTAGGATTATGTGAATTAATGTAGAGTCATTCACCTACTTCTCTGTGTTGGTGTAGTTGTAGTCTCTTTGTTGCTTATGAGTTTCAATTTGATTGATAGGCCAGGTACTGTCTTTTGCTTTTGTTTGGCCATGTTATGTGCGCAGTCACTAGGATTATGTGAATTAATGTAGAGTCATTCACCTACTTCTCTGTGTTGGTGTAGTGGTAGTCTCTTTGCTTAAACTGCGAGAGGTTGTGGGTTCGACTCTGAGGCAAAGCCCATGGAGTTTGTATGGCAGCATGTAATTGCCTAGTTCAATTGACTGTGTTGCCTATGAGTTTCCATTGAATTGATAGGCCAGGTATTGTCTTTTGTTTGGCCATGTTGTGTGCGCAGTCACTAGGATTATGTGAACTAATGTAAACTCAGTTTCCAACTTCTCTGTGTTGGTGTAATCGTAGGCTATTTCCTTGGGCTGCGAGAAATTGTGGGTTTGACTCTGAGGCAAAGCCCATGGACTTTGTATGGCTGCATGTAATAGCCAAGTCCAATGGACTGTGTTGCCTAAGAGTTTCCTTTGAATTGATAGGCCAGGTATTGTCTTTTGTTTGGCCATGTTGTGTGCGCAGTCGGTAGGATTATTTGAATTAATGTAGAATCAGTTTCCCACTTTTCTGTGTTGGTGTAGTGGTAGGCTCTTTGCTTGGGCTGCGAGAGATTGTGGGTTCGACTCTAATGCAAGGCCCATGGACTTTGTATGTCTCCATGTAATTGTCTAGTCCAATGGACTGTGTTGCCTATGAGTTTCCATTGGTTTGATAGGCCAGGTACTGTCTTTTGCTTTTGTTTGGCCATGTTATGTGCGCAGTCACTAGGATTATGTGAATTAATGAAGAATTGGTTTTCCACTTCTCTGTGTTGGTGTATTAGTAGGCTCTTTCCTTGGGCTACGAGAGGGTGTGGGTTCGACTCTGGGGCAAGGCCGATGGGCTTTGTATGGCTGCATGTAATTGCCTAGTCCAATGTACTGTGTTAGCTTTGAGTTTCCATTGGATTGATAGGCCAGGTGCTGTCTTTTGCTTTTGTTTTGCCATGTTGTGTGCGCAGTCACTAGGATTCTGTGAATTAATGTAGAGTTTGTTTCCAACTTCTCTGTGTTGGTTTAGTGGTAGGCTCTTTGCTTGTTCTCCAAGAGGTTGTGGGTTCGACTCTGAGGCAAGGCCCATTAACTTTGTATGGCTGCATATATTTGCTTAGTCTAATGGACTGTGTTGCCTATGATTTCATTGGATTGATAGGCCAGATAATGTCTTTTGCATTTGTTTGGCCATGTTGTGTGCGCAGTCTCTAGGATTATGTGAATTAATGTAGAGCCCTTTACCTACTTCTCTGTGTTGGTGTAGTGGTAGTCTTTTTGCTTAAGCTGCGAAAGGTTGTTGGTTGGACTTTGAGGCAAGGCCCATGGAGTTTGTATGGATGCATGTAATTGCCTATTTCAGTTGACTGTGTTACCTATGAGTTCCTATTGGATTGATAGGCCAGGTACTACCTTTTGCTTTTGTTTGGCCATGTTGTGTGCGCAGTCACTAGGATTATGTGAACTAATGTAAACTCAGTTTTCAACTTCTCTGTGTTGGTGTAGTGGTAGGCTCTTTTCTTGAGCTGCGAGAAAATGTGGGTTTGACTCTGAGGCAAAGCCCATAGACTTTGTATGGCTGCATGTAATTGCCTAGTTCAATGGACTGTGTTGCCTATGAGTTTCCATTGGCTTGGTAGGCCAGGTAATGTCTTTTGCTTCTGTTTGGCCATGTTGTGTGCGCAGTCACTAGGATTATGTGAATTAATGTAGATGCAGCTTCCTACTTCTTTGTGTTGGTGTGGTTGTAGGCTCTTTGCTTGTTCTGCCAGAGGTTGTGGGATAGACTCTGAGGCAAGGCCCATGGACTCTGTATGGCTGCATGTAATTGCCTAGTCCAATGGATGGGGTTGCCTCTGAGTTTCCATTGGATTGATAGGCCAGGTACTGTCTTTTGCTTTTGTTTGGCCATGTTGTGTGCGCAGTCACTAGGATTATGTGAGTTAATGTAGAGTCGGTTTCACACTTCTCCGTGTTGCTGTAGTGGTAGGCTTTTTTCTTGGGCTGCGAGAGGTTGTGAGTTCGACTCAAATGCAATGCTCATGGACTTTGTATGGCTGCATGTAATTGCCTAGTCCAAAGGACTGTGTTGCCTATGAGTTTCCATTGGATTGATAGGCCAGGTATTGACTTTTGCTTTCGTTTGGCCATGTTGTGTGCGCAGTCACTAGGTTTATGTGAATTAATGTAGAGTCAGGTTCACATTTCTCTGTGTTGGTGTAGTAGTAGGCTCTTTCCTTGAGCTGCGAGAGGTTGTGAGTTCAACTTTGAGGCAAGGCCCATGGACATTGTATGGCTGCATGTTATTGCCTAGTCCAATGGACTATGTTGCTTATGAGCTTCAATTGGATTGATAGGCCAGATACTGTCTTTTGCTTTTGTTTGGCCATGTTGTGTGCGCAGTCACTAGGATTATGTGAATTAATGTAGAATCATTCACCTACTTCTCTGTGTTGGTTTAGTGGTAGGCTCTTTGCTTGTTCTCCAAGAGGTTGTGGGTTCGACTCTGAGGCAAGGCCCATGAACTTTGTATGGCTGCATGTATTTGCCTAGTCTAATGGACTGTGTTGCCTATGAGTTTCCATTGGATTGATAGGCCAGATAATGTCTTTTGCATTTGTTTGGCCATGTTGTGTGCACAGTCACTAGGATTATGTGAACTAATGTAAACTCTGTTACCAACTTCGCTGTGTTGGTGTAGTGGTAGGCTCTTTGCTTGGGCTGCGAGAAATTGTGGGTTTGACTCTGAGGCAAAGCCCATGGACTTTGTATGGCTGCATGTAATTGCCTAGTCCAATGGACTGTGTTGCCTATGAGTTTCCACTGGTTTGATAGGCCAGGTAATGTCTTTTGCTTTTGTTTGGCCATGTTGTGTGCGCAGTCACTAGGAATATGTGAATTAATGTAGACGCAGCTTCCCACTTTTTAGTGTTGGTGTAGTTGTAAGCTCTTTGCTTGTTCTGCCAGAGGTTGTGGGTTTGACTCTGAGGCAAGGCCCATGGACTTTGTATGGCTGCATGTAATTGCCTAGTCCAATGGACTATGTTGTCTATGAGTTTCCATTGGATTGATAGGCCAGGGACTGTCTTTTGCTTTTGTTTGGCCATGTTGTGTGCGCAGTCACTAGGATTATGTGAATTTATGTTGAGTCAGTTTCGCTCTTCTCTGTGTTGGTGTAGTGGTAGGCTCTTTGCTTGGGCTGAGAGAGGTTGTGGGTTTGACTCTGAGACAAGGCCCATGGACTTTGTATGGCTGCATGTAATTGCCTAGTCCAATTGATTGCGTTGCCTATGAGTTTCCATTGGATTGATAGGCCAGGTACCGTCTTTTGCTTTTGTTTGGCCATGTTGTGTGCGCAGTCACTAGGATTATGTGAATTAATGTAGAATCTGTTTTCCACTTCTCTGCGTTGGTGTATTGGTAGGCTCTTTGCTTGGGCTACGAGAGGTTGCGGGTTTGACTCTGGGGCAAGGCCCATGGGCTTTGTATGGCTGCATGCAATTGCCTAGTCCAATGTACTGTGTTACCTATGAGTTTACATTGGATTGATAGGCCAGGTAATGTCTTTTGCTTTTGTTTGGCCATGTTGTGTGCGCAGTCACTAGGATTATGTGAATTAATGTAGAGTCAGTTTCCAACTTCTCTGTGTTGGTTTAGTGGTAGGCTCTTTGCTTGTTCTCCAAGAGGATGTGGGTTCGAATCTGAAGCAAGGCCCATGAACTTTGTATGGCTGCATGTATTTGACTAGTCTAATGGACTGTGTTGCCTATGAGTTTCCATTGGATTGATAGGCCAGGTATTGTTTTTTGTTTGGCCATGTTGTGTGCGCAGTCGGTAGGATTATGTGAATTAATGTAGAATCAGTTTCCCACTTCTCTGTGTTGGTGTAGTGGTAGGCTCTTTGCTTGGGCTGCGAGAAGTTGTGGGTTTGACTTTTAGGCAAAGCCCATGGACTTTGTATGGCTGCATGTAATTGCCTAGTCCAATGGACTGTGTTGCCTATGAGTTTCCATTGAATTGATAGGCCAGGTATTGTCTTTTGTTTAGCCATGTTGTGTGCGCAGTCGGTAGGATTATGTGAATTAATGTAGAATCAGTTTCCCACTTCTCTGTGTTGGTGTAGTGGTAGGCTCTTTGCTTGGCTGCGAGAGGTTGTGGGTTTGACTCTGAGGCAAGGCCCATGGACTTTGTATGTCTCCATGTAATTTTCTAGTCCAATGGACTGTGTTGCCTATGAGTTTCCATTGGATTGATAAGCCAGGTACTGACTTTTGCTTTTGTTTGGCCATGTTGTGTGCGCAGTCGGTAGGATTATGTGAATTAATGTAGTACCAGTTTCCCACTTTTCTGTGTTGGTGTAGTAGTAGGCTCTTTGCTTGGCTGCGAGAGGTTGTGGGTTTGACTCTGAGGCAAGGCCCATGGACTTTGTATGTCTCCATGTAATTGTCTAGTCCAATGGACTGTGTTGCCTATGAGTTTCCATTGGATTGATAGGCCAGGTACTGTCTTTTGCTTTTGTTTGGCCATGTTGTGTGCGCAGTCACTAGGATTATGTGAATTAATGTAGAGTCAGTTTCCAACTTCTCTGTGTTGGTTTAGGGGTAGGCTCTTTGCTTAAGCTGCGAGAGGTTGTGGGTTCGACTCTGAGGTAAGGCCCATGGAGTTTGTATGGCTGCATATAATTGCGTAGTTCAATTGACTGTGTTGCCTATGAGTTCCCATTGGATTGATAGGCCAGGTACTGCCTTTTGCTTTTGTTTGGCCATGTTGTGTGCGCAGTCACTAGGATTATGTGAATTAATGTAGAGTCAGGTTCACATTTCTCTGTGTTGGTGTAGTGGTAGGCTTTTTTCTTGGGCTGCGAGAGGTTGTGAGTTCGACTCTGAGGCAAGGCCCATGGACTTTGTATGGCTGCATGTTATTGCCTAGTCCAATGGACTATGTTGCCTATGAGTTTTAATTGGAATGATAGGCCAGGTACTGTCTTTTGCTTTCGTTTGGCCATGTTGTGTGCGCAGTCACTAGGATTATGTGAATTTATGTTCAATTAGTTTCGCACTTCTCTGTGTTGGTGTAGTGGTAGGCTTTTTGCTTGAGCTGTTAGAGGTTGTGGGTTTGACTCTGAGGCAAGGCCCATGGACTTTGTATGGCTGCATGTAATTGCATAGTCCAATGGACTGTGTTACCTATGAGTTTCCATTGGATTGATAGGCCAGGTATCGACTTTTGCTTTCGTTTGGCCATGTTGTGTGCACAGTCACTAGGATTATGTGAATAATTTGTAGAGTCAGTTTCACATATCTCTATGTTGGTGTAGTGGTAGGCTCTTTGCTTGGGCTGCGTAGATGTTGTGGGTTTGACTCTGGGGCAAGCCCCATGGACTTATTATGGCTGTATGTAGTTGCCTAGTCTAATGGACTGTGTTGCCTATGAGTTTCCATTGGATTGATAGGCCAGGTACTGTCTTTTGCTTTTGTTTGGCCATGTTGTGTGCGCAGTCACTAGGATTATGTGAATTAATGTAGAGTCAGTTTCACACTTCTCTGTGTTGCTGTAGTGGTAGGCTTTTTTCTTGGGCTGCGAGAGGTTGTGAGTTCGACTCTGAGGCAAGGCTCATGGACTTTGTATGGCTGCATGTAATTGCATAGTCCAATGGACTGTGTTACCTATGAGTTTCCATTGGATTGATAGGCCAGGTACTGTCTTTTGCTTTCGTTTGGCCATGTTGTGTGCGCAGTCACTAGGATTATGTGAATTTATGTTCAATTAGTTCCGCACTTCTCTGTGTTGGTGTAGTGGTAGGCTTTTTGCTTGAGCTGTTAGAGGTTGTGGGTTTGATTCTGAGGCAAGGCCCATGGACTTTGTATGGCTGCATGTAATTGCATAGTCCAATGGACTGTGTTACCTATGAGTTTCCATTGGATTGATAGGCCAGGTATTGACTTTTGCTTTCGTTTGGCCATGTTGTGTGCGCAGTCACTAGGATTATGTGAATTAATGTAGAGTCAGTTTCACATTTCTCTGTGTTGGTGTAGTGGTAGGATCTTTGCTTGGGCTGCGAGAAGTTGTGGGTTTGACTCTGAGGCAAGGCCCATGGACTTTTTATGGCTGCATGTAATTGCCTAGTCCAATGGACTGTGTTGCCTATGAGTTTCCATTGGATTGATAGGCCAGGTATGGACTTTTGCTTTCGTTTGGCCATGTTGTGTGCGCAGTCACTAGGATTATGTGAATTAATGTAGAGGCAGGTTCACATTTCTCTGTGTTGGTGTAGTGGTAGGCTCTTTGCTTGAGCTGCGAGAGGTTGTGAGTTCGACTTTGAGGCAAGGCCCATGGACTTTGTATGGCTGCATGTTATTGCCTAGTCCAATGGACTGTGTTGCCTATGAGTTTCCATTGGATTGATAAGCCAGGTACTGTCTTTTGCTTTTGTTTAGCCATGTTGTGTGCGCAGTCGGTAGGATTATGTGAATTAATGTAGAATCAGTTTCCCACTTCTCTGTATTGGTGTAGTGGTAGGCTCTTTGCTTGACTGCGAGAGGTTGTGGGTTTGACTCTGAAGCAAGGCCCATGGACTTTGTATGTCTCCATGTAATTGTCTAGTCCAATGGACTGTGTTGCCTATGAGTTTCCATTGGATTGATGGGCCAGGTACTGTCTTTTGCTTTTGTTTGGCCATGTTGTGTGCGCAGTCACTAGGATTATGTGAATTAATGTAGAGTAGGTTTCCAACTTCTCTGTGTTGGTTTAGTGGTAGGCTCTTTGCTTGTTCTCCAAGAGGTTGTGGGTTCGACTCTGAGGCAAGGCCCATGAACTTTGTATGGCTGCATGTATTTGCCTAGTCTAATGGACTGTGTTGCCTATGAGTTTCCATTGGATTGATAGGCCAGAAAATGTCTTTTGCATTTGTTTCGCAATGTTGTGTGCACAGTCACTAGGATTATGTGAACTAATGTAAACTCAGTTTCCATCTTGTCTGTGTTGGTGTAGTGGTAGGCTCTTTGCTTGGGCTGCGAGAAATTGTGGGTTTGACTCAGAGGCAAAGCCCATGGACTTTGTATGGCTGCATGTAATTGTTTAGTCCAATGGACTGTGTTGCCTATGAGTTTCCATTGGCTTGATAGGCCAGGTAATGTCTTTTGCTTTTGTTTGGCCATGTTGTGTGCGCAGTCTCTAGGAATATGTGAATTAATGTAGACGCACCTTCCTACTTTTTTGTGTTGGTGTAGTTGTAAGCTCTTTGCTTGTTCTGCCAGAGGTTGTGGGTTTGACTCTGAGGCAAGGCCCATGGACTTTGTATGGCTGCATGTAATTGCCTAGTCCAATGGACTATGTTGTATATGAGTTTCCATTGGATTGATAGGCCAGGGACTGTCTTTTGCTTTTGTTTGGCCATGTTGTGTGCGCAGTCACTAGGATTATGTGAATTTATGTTGAGTAGGTTTCGCTCTTCTCTGTGTTGGTGTAGTGGTAGGCTCTTTGCTTGGGCTACAAGAGGTAGTGGGTTCGACTCTGAGGCAAGGCCCATGGACTTTGTATGGCTGCATGTAATTGCCTAGTCCAATTGATTGCTTTGCCTATGAGTTTCTATTGGATTGATAGGCCAGGTACTGTCTTTTGCTTTTGTTTGGCCATGTTGTGTGCGCAGTCACTAGGATTATGTGACTTAATGTAGAATCAGTTTTTCACTTCTCTGTGTTGGTGTATTGGTAGGCTCTTTGCTTGGGCTACGAGAGGTTGTGGGTTCGACTCTGGGGCAAGGCCCATGGGCTTTGTATGGCTGCATTTAATTGCCTAGTCTAATGTACTGTGTTACCTATGAGTTTCCATTGGATTGATAGGCCAGGTACTGTCTTTTGCTTTTGTTTGGCCATGTTGTGTGCGCAGTCACTAGGATTATGTGAATTAATGTAGAGTCGGTTTCCAACTTCTCTGTGTTGGTTTAGTGGTAGGCTCTTTGCTTGTTCTCCAAGAAGTTGTGGGTTCGACTCTGAGGCAAGGCCTATGAACTTTGTATGGCTGCATGTATTTGCCTAGTCTAATGGACTGTGTTGCCTATGAGTTTCCATTGGATTGATAGGCCAGGTATTGTCTTTTGTTTGGCCATGTTGTGTGCGCAGTCGGTAGGATTATGTGAATTAATGTAGAATCAGTTTCCCACTTATCTGTGTTGGTGTAGTGGTAGGCTCTTTGCTTGGCTGCGAGAGGTTGTGGGTTTGACTCTGAGGCAAGGCCCATGGACTTTGTATGTCTCCATGTAATTGTCTAGTTCAATGGACTGTGTTGCCTATAAGTTTACATTGGCTTGATAGGCCAGGTAATGTCTTTTGCTTTTGTTTGGCCATGTTGTGTGCACATTCACTAGGATTATGTGAATTAATGTAGACGCAGCTTCCTACTTCTTTGTGTTGGTGTAGTTGTAGGCTCTTTGCTTGTTCTGCCAGAGGTTGTGGGTTTGACTCTGAGGCAAGGCCCATGGACTTTGTATGGCTGCATGTAATTGCCAAGTCCAATGGACTGTGTTGCCTATGAGTTTCCATTGGATTGATAGGCCAGGTATTGTCTTTTGCTTTTGTTTGGCCATGTTGTGTGCGCAGTCACTAGGATTATGTGAATTAATGTAGAATCCGTTTCCCACTTCTCTGTGTTGGTGTAGTGGAAGCTGCTTTGCTTGGCTGCGAGAGGTTGTGGGTTTGACTCTGCGGCATGGCCCATGGACTTTGTATGGCTGCATGTAATCGCCTAGTTCAATGGACTGTGTTGCCTATGAGTTTCCATTGGCCTGATAGGCCAGGTAACGTCTTTTGCTTTTGTTTGGCCATGTTGTGTGCGCATTCACTAGGATTATGTGAATTAATGTAGACGCAGCTTCCTACTTCTTTGTGTTGGTGTAGTTGTAGGCTCTTTGCTTGTTCTGCCAGAGGTTGTGGGTTTGACTCTGAGGCAAGGCCCATGGACTTTGTGAGGCTGCATGTAATTGCCTATTCCAATGGACTATGTTGTCTATGAGTTTCCATTGGATTGATAGGCAAGGGACTGTATTTAGCTTTTGTTTGGCCATGTTGTGTGCGCAGTCACTAGGATTATGTGAATTTATGTTGAGTCAGTTTCGCACTTCTCTGTGTTGGTGTAGTGGTAGGCTCTTTGCTTGGGCTGTGAGAGGTTGTGGGTTTGACTCTGAGGCAAGGCCCATGGACTTTGTATGACTGCATGTAATTGCCTAGTCCAATGGATTGATAGGCCAGGTACTGTCTTTTGTTTTCGTTTGGCCATGTTTTGTGCGCAGTCACTAGGATTATGTGAATTAATGTAGAGTCAGTTTCACATTTCTCTTTGTTGGTGTAGTGGTAGGCTCTTTGCTTGGGTTGTGAGAGGTTGTGGGTTTGACTCTGAGGCAAGGCCCATGGACTTTTTATGGCTGCATGTAATTGCCTAGTCCAATGGACTGTGTTGCCTATGAGTTTCCATTGGATTGATAGGCCAGGTATTGACTTTTGCTTTCGTTTGGCCATGTTGTGTGCGCAGTCACTAGGATTATGTGAATTAATGTAGAGTCAGTTTCACATTTCTCTGTGTTGGTGTAGTGGTAGGCTCTTTGCTTGGGCTGCGAGAGGTTGTGGGTTTGACTCTGAGGCAAGGCCCATGGACTTTTTATGGCTGCATGTAATTGCCTAGTCCAATGGACTGTGTTGCCTATGAGTTTCCATTGGATTGATAGGCCAGGTACTGTCTTTTGTTTTCGTTTGGCCATGTTGTGTGCGCACTCACTAGGATTATGTGAATTAATGTGGAGGCAGGTTCTCATTTCTCTGTGTTGGTGTAGTGGTAGGCTCTTTGCTTGAGCTGCGAGAGGTTGTGAGTTCGACTTTGAAGCAAGGCCCATGGACTTTTTATGGCTGCATGTAATTGCCTAGTCCAATGGACTGTGTTGCCTATGAGTTTCCATTGGATTGATAGGCCAGGTACTGTCTTTTGCTTTTGTTTGGCCATGTTGTGTGCGCAGTCGGTAGGATTATGTGAATTAATGTAGAATCAGTTTCCAACTTCTCTGTGTTGGTTTAGTGGTAGGCTCTTTGCTTGTTCTCCAAGAGGTTGTGGGTTCGACTCTGAGGCAAGGCCCATGAACTTTGTATGGCTGCATGTATTTGCCTAGTCTAATGGACTGTTTTGCCTATGAGTTTCCATTGGATTGATAGGCCAGATAATGTCTTTTGCATTTGTTTCGCCATGTTGTGTGCACAGTCACTAGGATTATGTGAACTAATGTAAACTCAGTTTCCAACTTGTCTGTGTTGGTGTAGTGGTAGGCTCTTTGCTTGGGCTGCGAGAAATTGTGGGTTTGACTCTGAGGCAAAGCCCATGGACTTTGTATGGCTGCATGTAATTGTTTAGTCCAATGGACTGTGTTGCCTATGAGTTTCCATTGGCTTGATAGGCCAGGTAATGTCTTTTGCTTTTGTTTGGCCATGTTGTGTGCGCAGTCGCTAGGAATATGTGAATTAATGTAGACGCAGCTTCCTACTTTTTTGTGTTGGTGTAGTTGTAAGCTCTTTGCTTGTTCTGCCAGAGGTTGTGGGTTTGACTCTGAGGCAAGGCCCATGGACTTTGTATGGCTGCATGTAATTGCATAGTCCAATGGACTGTGTTACCTATGAGTTTCCATTGGATTGATAGGCCAGGTACTGTCTTTTGCTTTCGTTTGGCCATGTTGTGTGCGCAGTCACTAGGATTATGTGAATTTATGTTCAATTAGTTTCGCACTTCTCTGTGTTGGTGTAGTGGTAGGCTTTTTGCTTGAGCTGTTAGAGGTTGTGGGTTTGACTCTGAGGCAAGGCCCATGGACTTTGTATGGCTGCATGTAATTGCATAGTCCAATGGACTGTGTTACCTATGAGTTTCCATTGGATTGATAGGCCAGGTATCGACTTTTGCTTTCGTTTGGCCATGTTGTGTGCACAGTCACTAGGATTATGTGAGTTAATGTAGAGTCAGTTTCCAACTTGTCTGTGTTGGTGTAGTGGTAGGCTCTTTGCTTGGGCTGCGAGAAATTGTGGGTTTGACTCTGAGGCAAAACCCTTGGACTTTGTATGGCTGCATGTAATTGTTTAGTCCAATGGACTGTGTTGCCTATGAGTTTCCATTGGCTTGATAGGCCAGGTAATGTCTTTTGCTTTTGTTTGGCCATGTTGTGTGCGCAGTCGCTAGGAATATGTGAATTAATGTAGACGCAGCTTCCTACTTTTTTGTGTTGGTGTAGTTGTAAGCTCTTTGCTTGTTCTGCCAGAGGTTGTGGGTTTGACTCTGAGGCAAGGCCCATGGACTTTGTATGGCTGCATGTAATTGCCTAGTCCAATGGACTATGTTGCATATGAGTTTCCATTGGATTGATAGGCCAGGGACTGTCTTTTGCTTTTGTTTGGCCATGTTGTGTGCACAGTCACTAGGATTATGTGAACTAATGTAAACTCTGTACCAACTTCTCTGTGTTGGTGTAGTGGTAGGCTCTTTGCTTGGGCTACAAGAGGTTGTGGGTTCGACTCTGAGGCAAGGCCCATGGACTTTGTATGGCTGCATGTAATTGCCTAGTCCAATTGATTGCTTTGCCTACGAGTTTCTATTGGATTTATAGGCCAGGTAATGTCTTTTGCTTTTGTTTTGCTTTTGTTTGGCCATGTTGTGTGCGCAGTCACTAGGATTATGTGAATTAATGTAGAATCAGTTTTCCACTTCTCTGTGTTGGTGTATTTGTAGGCTCTTTGCTCGGGCTACAAGAGGTTGTGGGTTCGACTCTGGGGCAAGGCCCATGGGCTTTGTATGGCTGCATGTATTTGCCTAGTCTAATGGACTGTGTTGCCTATGAGTTTCCATTGGATTGATAGGCCAGGTATTTTCTTTTGTTTGGCCATGTTGTGTGCGCAGTCGGTAGGATTATGTGAATTAATGTAGAATCAGTTTCCCACTTCTCTGTGTTGGTGTAGTGGTAGGCTCTTTGCTTGGCTGCGAGAGGTTGTGGGTTTGACTCTGAGGCAAGGCCCATGGACTTTGTATGTCTCCATGTAATTGTCTAGTCCAATGGACTGTGTTGCCTATGAGTTTCCATTGGATTGATGGGCCAGGTACTGTCTTTTGCTTTTGTTTGGCCATGTTGTGTGCGCAGTCACTAGGATTATGTGAATTAATGTAGAGTCAGGTTCACATTTCTCTGTGTTGGTGTAGTTATAGGCTCTTTGCTAGAGCTGCGAGAGGTTGTGAGTTCAACTTTGAGGCAAGGCCCATGGACTTTGTATGGCTGCATGTTATTGCCTAGTCAAATGGACTATGTTACCTATGAGTTTCAATTGGAATGATAGGCGAGGTACTGTCTTTTGCTTTTGTTTGGCCATGTTGTGTGCGCAGTCACTAGGATTATGTGAATTAATGTAGAGGCAGTTTCACACTTCTCTGTGTTGCTGTAGTGGTAGGCTTTTTTCTTGGGCTGCGAGAGGTTGTGAGTTCGACTCTGAGGCAAGGCCCATGGACTTTGTATGGCTGCATGTTATTGCCTAGTCCAATGGACTATGTTACCTATGAGTTTCAATTAGAATGATAGGCCAGGTACTGTCTTTTGCTTTTGTTTGGCCATGTTGTGTGCGCAGTCACTAGGATTATGTGAATTAATGTAGAATCATTCTCCTACTTCTCTGTGTTGGTGTAGTGGTAGGCTCTTTGCTTGGGCTGCGAGCAGTTGCGGCTTGACTCTGAGGCAAAGCCCATGGACTTTGTATGGCTGCATGTAATTGCCTAGTCCAATGGACTATGTTGTCTATGAGTTTCCATTGGATTGATAGGCCAGGGACTGTCTATTGCTTTTGTTTGGCCATGTTGTGTGCGCAGTCACTAGGATTATGTGAATTTATGTTGAGTCAGTTTCGCACTTCTCTGTGTTGGTGTAGTGGTAGGCTCTTTGCTTGGGCTTTGAGAGGTAGTGGTTTTGACTCTGAGGCAAGGCCCATGGACTTTGTATGGCTGCATGTTATTGCCTAGTCCAAAGGATTGCGTTGCCTATGAGTTTCCATTGGATTAATAGGCCAGGTACTGTCTTTTGCTTTTGTTTGGCCATGTTGTGTGCGCAGTCACTAGGATTATGTGAATTAATGTAGAGTCATTCACCTAATTCTCTGTGTTGGTGTAGTGGTAGTCTCTTTGCTTAAGCTGCGAGAGGTTGTGGGTTCAACTCTGAGGCAAGGCCCATGGAGTTTGTATGGCTGCATGTAATCGCCTAGTTCAATTGACTGTGTTGCCTATGAGTTCCCATCGGATTGATAGGCCAGGTAATGTCTTTTGCTTTTGTTTGGCCATGTTGTGTGCGCAGTCACTAGGATTATGTGAACTAATGTAAACTCAGATTCCAACTTCTCTGTGTTGGTGTAGTGGTAGGCTCTTTGCTTGGGCTGCGAGAGGTTGTGGGTTCGACTCTGAGGCAAGGCCCATGGAGTTTGTATGGCTGCATGTAATCGCCTAGTTCAATTGACTGTGTTGCCTATGAGTTTCCATTGGCTTCATAGGCTAGGTAATGTCTTCTGCTTTTGTTTGGCCATGTTGTGTGCGCAGTCACTAGGATTATGTGAATTAATGTAGACGCAGCTTCCTACTTCTTTGTGTTTTTGTAGTTGTAGGCTCTTTGCTTGTTCTGCCAGAGGTTGTGGGTTTGACTCTGAGGCAAGGCCCATGGACTTTGTATGGCTGCATGTAATTGCCTAGTCCAATGGACTATGTTGCCTATGAGTTTCCATTGGATTGATAGGCCAGGTACTGCCTTTTGCTTTTGTTTGACCATGTTGTGTGCGCAGTCACTAGGGTTATGGGAATTAATGTAGAGTCAGTTTCCCACTTCTCTGTGTTGGTGTAGTGGTAGGCTCTTTGCTTGGGCTGCGAGAGGTTGTGGGTTCGACTCTAATGCAAGGCTCATGGACTTTGAATGGCTGCATGTAATTGCTTAGTCCAATGGACTGTGTTGCTTATGAGTTTCTATTGGATTGATAGGCCAGTTACTGTCTTTTGTTTTCGTTTGGCCATGTTGTGTGCGCAGTCACTAGGATTATGTGAAATAATGTAGAGTCAGGTTTACATTTCTCTGTGTTGGTGTAGTGGTAGGCTCTTGGCTTGAGCTGCGAGAGGTTGTGAGTTCGACTTTGAGGCAAGGCCCATGGACTTTGTATGGCTGCATGTAATTGCCTAGTCCAATTGATTGCTTTGCATATGAGTTTCTATTGGATTGATAGGCCAGGTACTGTCTTTTGCTTTTGTTTGGCCATGTTGTGTGCGCAGTCACTAGGATTATGTGAATTAATGTAGAGTCATTCACCTACTTCTCTGTGTTGGTGTAGTGGTAGTCTCTTTGCTTAAGCTGCAAGAGGTTGTGGGTTTGACTCTGAGGCAAGGCCCCTGGAGTTTGTATGGCTGCATGTAATTGCCTATTTCATATAACTGTTTTGCCTATGAGTTCCCATTGGATTGATAGGCCAGGTACTGTCTTTTGCTTTTGTTTGGCCATGTTGTGTGCGCAGTCACTAGGATTATGTGAACTAATGTAAACTCAGTTTCCAACTTCTCTGTCTTGGTGTAGTGGTAGGCTCTTTGCTGGGGCTGCGAGAAATTGTGGGTTTGACTCTGAGGCAAAGCCCATGGACTTTATATGGCTGCGTGTAATTGCCTAGTCCAATGGACTGTGTTGCTTATGAGTTTCCATTGGATTGATTGGCCAGGTATTATCTTTTGTTTGGTTATGTTGTGTGCGCAGTCGGTAGGATTATGTGAATTAATGTAGAATCAGTTTCCCAGTTCTCTGTGTTGCTGTAGTGGAAGGCTCTTTGCTTAGCTGCAAGAGGTTGTGGGTTTGACTCTGAGGCAAGGCCCATGGAGTTTGTATGGCTGCATGTAATTGCCTAGTTCAATTAACTGTGTTGCCTATGAGTTCCCATTGGATTGATAGGCCAGGTACTGTCTTTTGCTTTTGTTTGGCCATGTTGTGTGCGCAGTCACTAGGATTATGTGAATTAATGTAGACGCAGCTTCCTACTTCTTTGTGTTGGTGAAGTTGTAGGCTCTTTGCTTGTTCTGCCAGAGATTGTGGGTATGACTCTGAGGCAAGGCCCATGGACTTTGTATGGCTGCATGTAATTGCGTAGTCCAATGGACTATGTTGTCTATGAGTTTCCATTGGATTGATAGGCCAGGGACTGTCTTTTGTTTTCGTTTGGTCATGTTGTGTGCGCAGTCACTAGGATTATGTGAATTAATGTAGAGTCATTCTCTTCTCTGTGTTGGTGTAGTGGTAGGCTCTTTCCTTGGGTTACAAGAAGTTGTGGGTTTGACTTTGAGGCAAAGCCCATGGACTTTGTATGGTTGAATGTAATTGCCTAGTCCAATGGACTGTGTTGCCTATGAGTTTTCATTGAATGAATAGGCCAGGTATTGTCTTTTGTTTGGCCATGTTGTGTGCGCAGTCGGTAGGATTATGTGAATTAATGTAGAATCAGTTTCCCACTTCTCTGTGTTAGTGTAGTGGTAGGCTCTTTGCTTGGTTGCGAGAAGTTGTGGGTTTGACTCTGAGGCAAGGCCCATGGACTTTGTATGTCTCCATGTAATTGTCTAGTCCAATGGACTGTGTTGCCTATGAGTTTCCATTGGATTGATAGGCCAGGTACTGTCTTTTGCTTTTGTTTGGCCATGTTGTGTGCGCAGTCACTAGGATTATGTGAATTAATGTAGAAATGGTTTTCCACTTCTCTGTGTTGGTGTATTGGTAGGCTCTTTGCCTTGGCTATGAGAGGTTGTGGGTTTGACTCTGGGGCAAGGCCCATGGGCTTTGTATGGCTGCATGTAATTGCCTAGTCCAATGTACTGTGTTACCTATGAGTTTCCGTTGGATTGATAGGCCACGTACTGTCTTTTGCTTTTGTTTGGCCATGTTGTGTGCGCAGTCACTAGGATTATGTTAATTAATGTAGAGTCGGTTTCCGACTTCTCTGAGTTGGTTTAGTGGTAGGCTCTTTGCTTGTTCTCCAAGAGGTTGTGGGTTCGACTCTGAGGCAATGCCCATGAACTTTACATGGCTGCATGTAAGTGCCTAGTCTAATGGACTGTGTTGCCTATGAGTTTCCATTGGATTGATAGGCCAGATAATGTCTTTTGCATTTGTTTGGCCATGTTGTGTGCGCAGTCACTAGGATTATGTGAATTAATGTAGAGTCATTCACCTACTTCTCTGTGTTGGTGTAGTGGTAGGCTCTTTGCCCTGGCTACGAGAGGTTGTGGGTTCGACTCTGGGGCAAGACCCATGGGCTTTGTATGGCTGCATGTAATTGCCTAGTCCAATGTACTGTGTTACCTATGAGTTTCCATTGGATTAATAGGCCAGGTACTATCTTTTGCTTTTGTTTGGCCATGTTGTGTGCGCAGTCACTAGGATTATGTTAATTAATGTAGAGTCGGTTTCCAACTTCACTGAGTTGGTTTAGTGGTAGGCTCTTTGCTTGTTCTCCAAGAGGTTGTGGGTTCGACTCTGAGGCAAGGCCCATGAACTTTGTTTGGCTGCATGTAATTGCCTAGTCTAATGGACTGTGTTGCCTATGAGTTTCCATTTGATTGAATGGCCAGGTACTGTCTTTTGTTTTCGTTTGGCCATGTTGTGTGCGCAGTCACTAGGATTATGTGAATTAATGCTATTGGATTTTTCAAGTCAGTATTCACACAGCAGTTTCTGCTATTTCATGTATTCCCCTTACATAGTCACTGGTGTGCATACCTTATCTCCCCATAGTGCCTGGGATCTGACCCAGACACTAGCAGTTTTGCACTCCTACCCAAAACTGGGCTCTTCACTGAACTCACTACCTCCACGGTTCAACTCTTAACTGAACTTCAACTAACTAACTGGTTTTCCCACCTCCAGGCCTGTGAACTCCTTGGTGGGTGGGGCCAACCGCCTGGCTCCGCCCCACCTGGTGTGGACATCAGCCCCTGGAGGGAGGCAACAACGGTTTTGTGTCTGACTAGTGTAACTATCCGGGAAAGGGGGTGTGTGTGTGTGTTATGTCTGTGACCAACTGGCTAGTCCAGGGCGTCACACTTGCACCCCCTTCTTGTGATGTGAAGGTGTGTAGTCAGTGCCTACGTGTAATTCCTGACACCACTCCTCTGGCTGACTTGGTGAGCTGTCACTGACTGGGTGGGGTGCAGTAATGGTGGATGCTGCTGCTGCTTGGATAGCATGTGTATCTACTGTGAACAGCTTATCAATGGTGGCAAATCGGGGCAGCTTAACCTCTTGCTCTCCGCAGTTCAACACTCTCACGCGCACTCTTCCCTTCCGTATTAATGAATAAAACTGTGATATAAATAGTATATAGATACCCCACAAATGCAGATAAAGGTAGGTTATGGGAAAAGGGAGAAGAGGGAAACAGGAAAATAGTGTAATAAAGTATACCTTCCAGGGGGGAGAGGAAATGGCAGCACAGCCAGTGGAGGTGAAGCAAGGGGAAGCCTGCAACTAAATTGTTGAGAGCATTATCACATGGTGACTGAGCCTGATTGTAACGGGAGCATAGAGGTGCCGATCCTGTCTTACCTGCGTTGGTGTAGAAGTGGGTTTCCAGTGGTGGAGTCAGCTGTGTGCAGTGGTGGCTGTGGGTTCTTTTATGTGCGACCGTAGTAATAGCTGCGCCCACTTCCTGTATGGGAGTGGAATGCAGTGAGGCTAATGGAACGCACGTCCACGTGCCGCGCCCCTGAAGGTAATACCGATCATTGAATACAAAAAAATTTCTCATACTACTGTATGGGGGTCCCTATATTTAATATGATATCCAAGCCACAGCATCCACCGTTACTTCACCACACCCATTCAGTGACAGCTCACCAAGTCAACCAGAGGAGTGGTGTAAGGAATTACACGTAGGCACTGACTCCACACCTTCACATCACAAGAAGCGGGTCCACAGGGTAGTGCAAGAATACGAGCAAGTCTTCAGCAAACATCCGCTAGACTTTGGGAGAATAAAAGGGGTCCATATTCATGGTTTAAGAACTTGGGTTCTAACGTGCCCAGAGTATGCTCCACTCTATGCTCCCTTTACAATCAGGCTCAGTCACCATGTGATAACGCTCTCAACTCTTTAGTTGCAGGCTTCCTTTTGCTTCACCTCCACTGGCTGTGCTGCCATTTCCTCTCACCCCCAGAAGGTATACTTTATTACACTATTTTCCTCTTTCCCTGTTCCCCCTTTTCCCATAACCTACCTTTATTTACAATTGTGGGGTATCTATATGATATTTACATCATAGTTTTATTCATTAGTGCGGAAGGGAAGAGTGCCCGTGAGAGTGTTAAACTGCGGAGAGCAGGAGGTTAAGCTGCCCCGACTTGCCACCATTGATAAGCTGTTCACAGTAGATACACATGCTATCCAAGTAGCAGCATCCACTATTACTGCACCCCACCCAGTCAGTGACTGCTCACCAAGTCAGCCAGAGGAGTGGTGTAAGGAATTACACGTAGGCACTGACTCCACACCTTCACATCACAAGAAGCGGGTCCACAGGGTAGTGCAAGAATACGAGCGAGCAAGTCTTCAGCAAACATCCGCTAGATTTTGGGGGAATAAAAGGGGTCCAACACTACATCCCCACAGGTGCACACCCACCCATCAAAGAGAGCTATAAGCCAATACCACCTTCACATTACCAGTGTACCAAGGACATGTTGAGCAACATGAAGGCGGCTGGGGTTATCCGTGACAGTTGTAGCCTTTGGGCAGCTCCGTTGGTCCTGTTAAAGAAGAAGGACGGCATCACTCCCCCGTATTGAGGAATCGCTAGCTGCATTGAGAACTGCAAATTATTTTTCTACCCTTGATCTCACTAGTCACTATTGGCTAGTGTCCGTTGCTGAGGCAGACCGGGGGAAGACCGCCTTTGCCACCCCTATGGCGCTGGAGGTCGGCAGACTGTTGTTCAAAAGCAGTGTCTGACGAACAAATTTGCTTCATCCTGAGGAACTGGCCAGTCGGTACGGCCCGGATGGTGGAGGGGGTATGAGCAGAAGAAGCATGCAGCAGTGCGTTGACTGATGTTTCCTTCCTATGGACGTCGGTCTGAACAATTCGCTCAGAACCGAATGAAATTTTAATATCCAGGAAGTCAACGCAACTGCTGCTATGCTTATGTGTCAATCTGATGTTAAAGGTGTTGTTATTAAGTTCCTCCATAAATGTCTCGAGCTGCTCCACAGTGCCCTGCCAAAAAATCAAAATATCATCAATATACCTTAGCCAGCACTGCACATGGGCGCCAGCCCCTGCACCTCCGTCACCAAAAACCAACCAATCCCAGTACCTCTGCCTTCTATCTAGGTGCCTTGAGTTATGTCCTGTAAACTGTCACAGCGACCCAGACACACATGTGTAGTAGGGGAATATCCCTGCTGAGATGCCAGTGCTAGAGCACTCGTTTGCTGTGGAGTTGAACGCTATGTGAGCAGTTCTTACCTTCAATGAGCAGAAGTCTCTTTTTTCAGATTTCAATATCTCTGTGGGTATCTGGCAGAAATATGGAATACTCTTTACTGCTAAGACCCTGTACACCACTCCCACTAAAGGGGGCTTTACACGCTGCGACATCGCTAATGCGGAGTCGTTGGGGTCACGGAATTTGTGACGCACATCCGGCCGCATTAGCGATGTTGCTGCGTGTGACACCGATGAGCGATTTTGCATCGTTGCAAAAACGTGCAAAATCGCTCATCGGTGACATGGGTCTCCATTCTCGATTATCGTTACTGCAGCAGTAACGATGTAGTTCGTCGCTCCTGCGGCAGCACACATCACTCCGTGTGACACCGCAGAAACGAGGAACCTCTCCTTACCTGCCTCCCAGCCGCTATGAGGAAGGAAGGAGGTGGGCGGGATGTTCCGGCCACTCATCTCCGCCCCTCCGCTGCTATTGGGCGGTCGCTCAGTGACGTCGCTGTGACGCCGCACGGACCGCCCCCTTAGAAAGGAGGCGGTTCGCCGGTCACAGCGACGTCGCCGGTCAGGTAAGTATGTGTGACGGGTCTGGTCGGTGTTGTGCGGCATGGGCAGCGATTTGCCCGTGTCGCGCAACAGATGGGGCGGGTACCCACACTAGCGATATCGGGACCGATATCGCAGTGTGTAAAGTAGCCTTTAGTCACATGACCAAGACTGTATCTGTGTCCCTACAACACACTTGAGACAAATGTGTGTGTGAGCCTGCATTGTGGGGTATATATAATATATTATAGAGCTGGGAAGAATCATTCTAAGCAGTGAGCTGTTCCAGTATTTGTAGGAAAATACCCAGTAGAAGCATCAAACACAGCACCAATACCTCCCATCAGTATCCCACCACAGTGCCATGTAACCCATGCCCTACACTCCCATCTACACCAATACTATACAGGCACAAACTAGTATATCTGACTAAAAGCCCCCAAAATATGAAGAACGGCCTATAGTTGAGTGTGGATATAAAATCTATGTGAGCAGAGCTAGAATAGAAATCACTGATCGCATTGAAGTCATTCTGACCATAAATCACCATGATATCAAGGTGAGGAGTTGTGTGTTACTGCTGGGAGGAAAGGGTTAACAGTGGAATATTAAGGTGCATTTCTGTGTGCAGTGTTACTAGTCAATGTAACAATTCAATATGAGCTGCTCTTGGTGCCGGGGGAGGGAGATGCTCTCCTGAGCAAGATAGATGGGGAATGAACATGATATCTATATAGTGTAAGGCAGGGGGTCTCAAACTCGGCTGGGTGTATGGGCCGCACAGAGGAAAAAAATAATTTGGGGGGCTGCATTCTTTGCAGGACAAAGTGACATTTTTATTGGTACCATATATATATATTTTTTTCACACACCTTTGGATGACTGATTTTCAACATTTTTCACTTGTTTATTATAACAAATGTGCACATTCTTTGGTTAAATCTAAAAAAAAAAAATTTGATGTTAAAAAAAAGTCATGCCTTATTTTGTTTTTTTTTACATTTTATCCCTTTCTTTTAACTAATAGTGTTACAATTATGACGCTAGCGTTTTGTGAAGGGAATGCTTTGCCTACTTCCGTGACTATGGCCTTCCGGAACTGCTGCATTTTGGCTGACCTCTCCGCCTCGGGAATAAGAGACATAAAGTTCTCCTTGTAGCGTGGGTCTAACAGTGTTACCAACCAGTAATGATTGTCGGCCAAGATGTTCTTAACGCGAGGGTCACGAGACAGGCAGCTTACCATAAAGTCATCCATGTGCGCCAGACTCTTAACAGCCATCACTTCAGTATCCAGACCAACACGATGACTGAACATGCTGTCCTCCTCCTTCTCCTCCTCCTCCTCCTCCTCCTCATCATCTACCCTGTCCTCTGGCCAGCCACGCTGAACTGAGCATATGACTGGTATGCATGTCATATCCTCAATTTGGCCGGAGAGTTGCTCCATGTCTTCATCCTCCTCCTCGTCATAGTCCTCCACTGCACGTTGTGATGAGACGAGGCTGGGCTGTGTGTTATCACCCACACCCACTACTGTTTCTTGCTCCAACTCATCGTGTTCCGCCTGCAATGCATCATGTTTGGTTTTGAGCAGAGACCGTTTTAGAAGGCAGAGAAGCGGTATGGTGACGCTAATAATGGCGTCATCGCCGCTCACCATCTTGGTGGAGTCCTCAAAGTTTTGGAGGATGGTACATAGGTCGGACATCCATCTCCACTCCTCAGGTGTTATGTGTGGAGTTTGACCCATTTCCCGACGGCTTAGGTGATGCAGGTACTCAACAACTGCCCTCTTCTGCTCACATATCCTGATCAACATGTGCAGAGTTGAATTCCAACGCGTGGGGACATCACACACCAGTCTGTGAGCCGGAAGATGCAAACGACGCTGAAAGCCGGCAAGGCCGGCTGAAGCAGTAGGTGACTTTCGAAAATGTGCAGACAGGCAGCGGACTTTTACCAGCAGATCAGACAGCTCTGGGTATGACTTTAGAAACCGCTGAACCACGAGGTTGAGCACATGGGCCATGCATGGAACATGTGTCAGCTGGCCTCGCCTCAAAGCCGCCACCAGGTTCCGGCCATTGTCACACACAACCTTTCCTGGCTTTAGGTTCAGAGGTGTGAGCCAGTGATCTGCATGCTGTTTTAGAGCTGTCCACACCTCTTCTGCATTGTGGGGTTTGTCACCTATGCAGATTAGCTGCAGCACAGTCTGTTGCCGCTTCGCCGAGGCAGTGCTGCAGTGCTTCCAGCTTGGGACTGGTGTGGAGGGTAAAGTGGATGAGGATGCGCAGGAGGAGGAGGAGGCTGAAGAGCATGACATTCCGGAGCTGTAGAGTGTGGGTGAAACCCTGACTGAGGTAGGGCCTGCAAACCTTGGTGTGGGAAGGACTTGTTCCGTTCCTCGCTCAAACTGGGTCCCAGCTGGGCTGGGCTGGGTCCCTACCCGGCTGGGTAGGGCGTTGTGGGGGGTTTGTCTATCTCCGTTTGAGGTGAGTTTGTTTAAGTTAGCCTTTTCTTTGGCGTTTTTTGGAGCCCTGCGGGTTGGGGAGTTGGTATCGCCCAGTAAGGCGTTCCCCGGGGGCTTGGATTGGGGTGACATTATGTCAGTGGAAAACGGAGTTGAATTTTGGATTAGGAAATCGAAAACTGATCAGAGAGGTGTGGGTAGACTAGTCCGTTTGGGGATGGTTGTGGCATCTGATATGTGCCCGTTCAAGTGTCTCGGGAATTTTCAACAGATCCGTCCGAAGGTGGATGGCCCCTTATTATGTCACGAGGATGGGTCCTTTTTATCGAGATACCAATTTGTGAGTGTTTTTAGGGCATGTTTGAAGTCGTTGGGGTTAGATCCGAAGTCTTTCGGATTGGGGCAGCGACGGAGGCCTCTATATGCGGCCTACCGGAGGAGACAGTTAAGCAGATTGGTAGGTGGAAGTCGCAGCGCTTTAAGTCGTATGTACGTCCCCAGGTGGTTGTTGGCAATTGAGGGGAAAAGGGGGGGGGTATTAGGGTAGCAATGGGGGGGGGTGAGAGTGTGTGTTTTTTGTCAATTTGGTTTGGTGAGGCAATAAAATGGTGTCGTCTGTACATTTTGTATTGCAGAAGCACCCCCTCCTCCTTCCCTGGTCTGGATCCTTGGCCACTCTTATGTGTATTGGGGAGCCCGACGAGCGGACGCGAGATGGAACGGGAGACAGCTAGGTTTTGAGAAGGACCTGGCTCTCGTGCGATGGCTCGGTGTTCGGGGGTTAGGGTGGAACAGGGTGTTGCAGGAGGTGCATAGATACGCCCGGTTGGACAGACCTCCTGACATGTTAGTGTTGCATGCCGGGGGGAATGATTTGGGTGGGCGTCCTTTTCGAATCTTGATAAAGGACATCAAACATGATTTGTTACGGTTATGGGTGTCGTTTCCAGGTCTAACGATAGTCTGGTCGGAGATAGTAGCGAGAAAGAGTTGGCAGAAAGCGCGGTCAGTTTACAGGTTGAACAAGGCGCGGGCGAAGGTTAATAGGGCGATCTCGAAGTTTGTTAGTCGGAACGGGGGTATAGCAATACGGCATGTTGAGTTGGAAAGGACGGAAGAGGAATTTTGGTTGGCTGACGGGGTACACCTTAATGCGGTGGGAACTGACTTATGGGCTCTTGGCTTGCAGGGAGGTATTGAGAGGGCCCTTTGGTTGCGGGGGGTCTCAGGCACTTGAAGGGTTTCAAGGTGCCTTCGTTGTGGTGTTGTTTATTGGTGGGTCCTTGAAGTTGGTTTAAAATTGGTTTGGGGATTCATCCGGGTATGGATCCCCTCATTGGCAGAATTGATGGTCCCCTGGTGATTTTGGGGGGGAACCCCGACGGGGTATGTCGGGGCCCCTGGGGGTGTGGTTGGGGTTGACGGAGGATTAACCCTTACCATTTGGTGCTCCTGAGCCAGTGTGGGTAACGGCTGGGAGCAAGTTGAGGTTTTTTATTGCTCGGTTATGGGAATCACCAGGGTTTTGGTAGCTTCAAGGACCTTACCACATTGCAAATTTTATTGGTTATGTATTCTTGTTAATAAAATGGCTCCTATGGCCAAAATTATCCAAAGATAAATTTGTGTCTGTGTAATTACTTTTAAATAAGAAATGGGAATGGAGGTGTGGGGTATGAAAGGAAGACCGGAGTCAACAATTCCAGGGTCAAGCATGTTTATTTGCCTAAGCTTCGTTCCAGGGTAGAAAGGGTAAGAGTGCCTTTCAGAATTCGAAGTGGTCGGACTGTACGGGCCACCAAGAACTGCAGGAGAGCTTGAACATCTTCCCATGGATTTGCGACATCCTCCCTCATCAGTTACGTAGGTAAGCAGGTTCTCAGCATTGCAGCCCATTTGTTATCTTAAGTTAGTTAAGCGGGGTTAACTAACCTGTCAGTTCAGCCTCAGGTCTAAAGCAGAGGCCTGGACTCCACTCCTTACTCCTCACTCCACAACTCTCCTTAAAAACAACTGACTCCTTTTTCCTGCCCCGGGGTCTCCAGACCCCTAGGTGGGCGTTTCCTTCCGTCTGGTCCTGCCCACTGGTGTGCCTGTCTTTCCCTGGGGGAGGTGACTAGGGTTTTCTGGTTGGCTTTGTGTGACTTAGGTGAGGGAAGTTGTTATGCGGGGGCCTATGTGTGACTACCTGCAGTGTCAGGGCGTCACATATGTATGTGTGTATGTCTGCTAAAGGAATCCGCACCGTCATATTTACAAACACAAAATTTTGCAGACACCTCATGTGACTCAGGGAACGTCGTAGACTATGTTTTAACAGGAATATTTAACCCCGCGCTTTACAGTTACTCTCCAAAAAACGTTTGATGTCCTTTATCAAGATTCGAAAAGGACGCCCACCCAAATCATTCCCCCCGGCATGCAACACTAACATGTCAGGAGGTCTGTCCAACCGGGCGTATCTATGCACCTCCTGCAACACCCTGTTCCACCCTAACCCCCGAACACCGAGCCATCGCACGAGAGCCAGGTCCTTCTCAAAACCTAGCTGTCTCCCGTTCCATCTCGCGTCCGCTCGTCGGGCTCCCCAATACACATAAGAGTGGCCAAGGATCCAGACCAGGGAAGGAAGGGGGGGTGCTTCTGCAATACAAAATGTACAGACGACACCATTTTATTGCCTCACCAAACCAAATTGACAAAAAACACACACTCTCCCCCCCCCATTGCTACCCTAATACCCCCCCCTTTTCCCCTCAATTGCCAACAACCACCTGGGGACGTACATACGACTTAAAGCGCTGCGACTTCCACCTACCAATCTGCTTAACTGTCTCCTCCGGTAGGCCGCATATAGAGGCCTCCGTCGCTGCCCCAATCCGAAAGACTTCGGATCTAACCCCAACGACTTCAAACATGCCCTAAAAACACTCACAAATTGGTATCTCGATAAAAAGGACCCATCCTCGTGACATAATAAGGGGCCATCCACCTTCGGACGGATCTGTTGAAAATTCCCGAGACACTTGAACGGGCACATATCAGATGCCACAACCATCCCCAAACGGACTAGTCTACCCACACCTCTCTGATCAGTTTTCGATTTCCTAATCCAAAATTCAACTCCGTTTTCCACTGACAATGTCACCCCAATCCAAGCCCCCGGGGAACGCCTTACTGGGCGATACCAACTCCCCAACCCGCAGGGCTCCAAAAAATGCCAAAGAAAAGGCTAACTTAAACAAACTCACCTCAAACGGAGATAGACAAACCCCCCACAACGCCCTACCCAGCCCAGCCCAGCTGGGACCCAGTTTGAGCGAGGAACGGAACAAGTCCTTCCCACACCAAGGTTTGCAGGCCCTACCTCAGTCAGGGTTTCACCCACACTCTACAGCTCCGGAATGTCATGCTCTTCAGCCTCCTCCTCCTCCTGCGCATCCTCATCCACTTTACCCTCCACACCAGTCCCAAGCTGGAAGCACTGCAGCACTGCCTCGGCGAAGCGGCAACAGGCTGTGCTGCAGCTAATCTGCATAAGTGACAAATCCCACAATGCAGAAGAGGTGTGGACAGCTCTAAAACAGCATGCAGATCACTGGCTCACACCTCTGAACCTAAAGCCAGGAAAGATTGTGTGTGACAATGGCCGGAAACTAGTGGCGGCTTTGAGGCGAGGCCAGCTGACACATGTTCCATGCATGGCCCATGTGCTCAACCTCGTGGTTCAGCGGTTTCTAAAGTCATACCCAGAGCTGTCTGATCTGCTGGTAAAAGTTCGCCGCCTGTCTGCACATTTTCGAAAGTCACCTACTGCTTCAGCTGGCCTTGCCGGCTTTCAGCGTCGTTTGCATCTTCCGGCTCACAGACTGGTGTGTGATGTCCCCACGCGTTGGAATTCAACTCTGCACATGTTGATCAGGATATGTGAGCAGAAGAGGGCAGTTGTTGAGTACCTGCATCACCTAAGCCGTCGGGAAATGGGTCAAACTCCACACATAACACCTGAGGAGTGGAGATGGATGTCCGACCTATGTACCATCCTCCAAAACTTTGAGGACTCCACCAAGATGGTGAGCGGCGATGACGCCATTATTAGCGTCACCATACCGCTTCTCTGCCTTCTAAAACGGTCTCTGCTCAAAACCAAACATGATGTATTGCAGGCGGAACACGATGAGTTGGAGCAAGAAACAGTAGTGGGTGTGGGTGATAACACATAGCCCAGCCTCGTCTCATCACAACGTGCAGTGGAGGACTATGACGAGGAGGAAGATGAAGACATGGAGCAACTCTCCGGCCAAATTGAGGATATGACATGCATACCAGTCATATGCTCAGTTCAGCGTGGCTGGCCAGAGGACAGGGTAGATGAGGAGGAGGAGGAGAAGGAGGAGGACAGCATGTTCAGTCATCGTGTTGGTCTGGATACTGAAGTGATGGCTGTTAAGAGTCTGGCGCACATGGATGACTTTATGGTAAGCTGCCTGTCTCGTGACCCTCGCGTTAAGAACATCTTGGCCGACAATCATTACTGGTTGGTAACACTGTTAGACCCACGCTACAAGGAGAACTTTATGTCTCTTATTCCCGAGGCGGAGAGGTCAGCCAAAATGCAGCAGTTCCGGAAGGCCATAGTCACGGAAGTAGGCAAAGCATTCCCTTCACAAAACGCTAGCGTCATAATTGTAACACTATTAGTTAAAAGAAAGGGATAAAATGTAAAAAAAAACAAAATAAGGCATGACTTTTTTTTAACATCACATTTATTTTTTTTAGATTTAACCAAAGAATGTGCACATTTGTTATAATAAACAAGTGAAAAATGTTGAAAATCAGTCATCCAAAGGTGTGTGAAAAAAATATATACATATATGGTACCAATAAAAATGTCACTTTGTCTTGCAAAGAATGCAGCCCCCCAAATTATTTTTTTCCTCTGTGCGGCCCATACACCCAGCCGAGTTTGAGACCCCCTGCCTTACACTATATAGATATTATGTTCATTCCCCATCTATCTTGCTCAGGAGAGCATCTCCCTCCCCCGGCACCAAGAGCAGCTCATACTGAATTGTTACATTGACTAGTAACACTGCACACAGAAATGCACCTTAATATTCCACTGTTAACCCTTTCCTCCCAGCAGTAACACACAACTCCTCACCTTGATATCATGGTGATTTATGGTCAGAATGACTTCAATGCGATCAGTGATTTCTATTCTAGCTCTGCTCACATAGATTTTATATCCACACTCAACTATAGGCCGTTCTTCATATTTTGGGGGCTTTTAGTCAGATATACTAGTTTGTGCCTGTATAGTATTGGTGTAGATGGGAGTGTAGGGCATGGGTTACATGGCACTGTGGTGGGATACTGATGGGAGGTATTGGTGCTGTGTTTGATGCTTCTACTGGGTATTTTCCTACAAATACTGGAACAGCTCACTGCTTAGAATGATCCTTCCCAGCTCTATAATATATTATATATACCCCACAATGCAGGCTCACACACACATTTGTCTCAAGTGTGTTGTAGGGACACAGATACAGTCTTGGTCATGTGACTAAAGGCTACTTTACACACTGCGATATCGGTCCCGATATCGCTAGTGTGGGTACCCGTCCCCATCTGTTGCGCGACACGGGTAAATCGCTGCCCATGCCGCACAACACCGACCAGACCCGTCACACATACTTACCTGCCCGGCGACGTCGCTGTGACCGGCGAACCGCCTCCTTTCTAAGGGGGCGGTCCGTGCGGCGTCACAGCGACGTCACTGAGCGACCGCCCAATAGCAGCGGAGGGGCGGAGATGAGTGGCCGGAACATCCCGCCCACCTCCTTCCTTCCTCATAGCGGCTGGGAGGCAGGTAAGGAGAGGTTCCTCGTTTCTGCGGTGTCACACGGAGTGATGTGTGCTGCCGCAGGAGCGACGAACTACATCGTTACTGCTGCAGTAACGATAATCGAGAATGGAGACCCATGTCACCGATGAGCGATTTTGCACGTTTTTGCAACGATGCAAAATCGCTCATCGGTGTCACACGCAGCAACATCGCTAATGCGGCCGGATGTGCGTCACAAATTCCGTGACCCCAACGACTCCGCATTAGCGATGTCGCAGCGTGTAAAGCCCCCTTTAGTGGGAGTGGTGTACAGGGTCTTAGCAGTAAAGAGTATTCCATATTTCTGCCAGATACCCACAGAGATATTGAAATCTGAAAAAAGAGACTTCTGCTCATTGAAGGTAAGAACTGCTCACATAGCGTTCAACTCCACAGCAAACGAGTGCTCTAGCACTGGCATCTCAGCAGGGATATTCCCCTACTACACATGTGTGTCTGGGTCGCTGTGACAGTTTACAGGACATAACTCAGGGCACCTAGACAGAAGGCAGAGGGACTACTTTCTATTTCTGGTGTAGAGCTTAGTACAATATATATATATATACTATTACATGTGACACATGTACCTTGTATTACCATTATTCGCTGTATATGAACCCCTTTTCTCCGGGCATTATTTGTCTATAGCATTTTTCACGAACCTGAGGCAACTGAGAACCCTTCAGTGAAGGAATTCCACTAACCCTCACAATACCAACCAGGGGCCTCCCTGCAGTAACTCAGGTAGTTGTACCCATTCTCTTTCCGCATTCTATGTGTTCTTCTTCTTTCTTCTTTTTTTTCTTTTTTCTTCTTTTTATTTCTATCATGTAGTTCAGGGGTTTATAGATATATGTCCTGCATTTCATATTTCCTTTAGTGGTGCTTCTTACCCATTCTCATATCATTTACCCTAGTATTTCATGATCCTGAGGCGACTGAGAACCCTTTAATAAAGGAATCCTTTTTCACCTGAATTGTCAAGTGAGACTTACCAGTGACTATCACGTAATGTTACAGGTAGTTCCATTTTCTTCCTCTTCTTTCTCTCCTTTCTTCTTTGTCACACGGTCCATTGTGTTATAGCCCACGTGTCATGATAACACTTGTACCATCTTTTCATTTAGATTCCACCTACAATTATTTACCGATTCCAGTTCTGGAATAGGCTTTCATCATCTACTCACTAGAATTCTCAAGTGCATAAGGTACTGAGACATATACATGTTCACACCATTATAAAGAACAAAGTATAAACATTGAGGTTTTTCTCACACCCATGTTCCTGTGTTCTTTGATATGATATGTGTTCATTTCCTTCACTATATAGGATTGCAAGTTTTCCATTTGTACCTTAATGGCAATGACGCTATACAATTGAACACATATCATCCTGTTATGAAATATAGGTGTGTATTTACCTGCTTGACTATTTTTGGTTGTTTGATCCAGAATGTTTCTCCAGATAGGTCATGTGGAAATTTTCTTTCCTCAGTACAAATGTTTTCACTATGGCTTTGGAAAAATTTTTTGTATGTGCCTCATGGTCATTTGACCCATTGTACTCTCAAGTAGCAATATATTGTACTGTTATGTTGTACTATGTACTAATTACGTGTTTATATGGTTTTGTAACCCTTTATGATCTTAGATAACTTTATCCTTGATAAAGACCTAAAAACAAGGTCGAAACGTTGGATGAATTATCCTTTTGCACAAATAAAGAATTTTCAGCATTCCAAGAGTTCTTTTCTTACGTTATTAATCACTATAGTGTACCAGAGCTATTTCTTTTGAATTGACTCTTATTTTTTCTGAGCACCTGCTATATACACAGTGAGCCAGACATATTCAATTTTCATTCAGAAGGCAGAGGGAAGCCTTAGCAGCTGAGCATATATCTTTGCTTGTGAGCATTAGAACAGGCCGGCGATTACAGGGTAACATGAAAAATGTCCAGCTTGCATTATGACTAGAACATGACAATATCCTTTTAAGTACTAACCTATGATGCGTTCCTAAGCAGTTGATGTTATATGTTCTACATTTCATTTTCTGCATACTTTACAAGTAGTAGAATTTGCTTTGATATAGGCAACTGGATTTTCACAATGAAAAGGCAAAGGATAACGCCCGAAAAAGACGCCATACATTATGTCAGTGCCATCACTGACAAACCTGGATTGACCATGAAATACGGTATGGAGAGCTGTTGTCATCGTATTAGATAGATAAGAATGATTATATGTATTGTAGAAATGTCTCCTATCATGTTCCCTAATTTTTTATTATGTCCACATCCTGGTCCCCATCTTGGACATCATAACAAACGTGCACTTTTTTGTTTAATTTACACATTGGACCATAGGAAAAATGACACTACAGCTACAGAGGTGACCGTCTGATAGCCCAGCTCGACTATCCATCTCTACTGAAGACCCTTTCAGCTTTTTGAGAGTTGGGTGGAGGACATCATCTCTGAAAATAGGGTCCCACAGCTGCACCCCATCAGTGTGAGCAGGACTCTTAGGACTCTTAGAAGAGTCAATGCTCTGAGACCATGGGGGGCGCTTAGCCCCCTCTCTTCGTCACTGAGGATGATTTCATTTTTCAGGGATTAGAGAGGGTGGTCCTTGTGGTGGACTGCAGGTATGGAGAGCTGTTGTCATCGTATTAAATAGATAAGAATGATTATATGTATTGTAGAAATGTCTCCTATCATGTTCCCTAATTTTTTATTATGTCCACATCCTGGTCCCCATCTTGGACATCATAACAAACGTGCACTTTTTTGTTTAATTTACACATTGGACCATAGGAAAAATGACACTACAGCTACAGAGGTGACCGTCTGATAGCCCAGCTCGACTATCCATCTCTACTGAAGACCCTTTCAGCTATTTGAGAGTTGGGTGGAGAACATCATCTCTGAAAATAGGGTCCCACAGCTGCACCCCATCAGTGTGAGCAGGACTCTTAGGACTCTTAGAAGAGTCAATGCTCTGAGACCATGGGGGGCGCTTAGCCCCCTCTCTTCGTCACTGAGGATGATTTCACTTTTCAGGGAATAGAGAGGGTGGTCCTTGTGGTGGACTGCATGTATGGAGAGCTGTTGTCATCGTATTAGATAGATAAGAATGATTATATGTATTGTAGAAATGTCTCCTATCATGTTCCCTATTTTTTTATTATGTCCACATCCTGGTCCCCATCTTGGACATCATAACAAACGTGCACTTTTTTGTTTAATTTACACATTGGACCATAGGAAAAATGACACTACAGCTACAGAGGTGACCGTCTGATAGCCCAGCTCGACTATCCATCTCTACTGAAGACCCTTTCAGCTTTTTGAGAGTTGGGTGGAGGACATCATCTCTGAAAATAGGGTCCCACAGCTGCACCCCATCAGTGTGAGCAGGAATCTTAGGACTCTTAGAAGAGTCAATGCTCTGAGACCATGGGGGGCGCTTAGCCCCCTCTCTTCGTCACTGAGGATGATTTCATTTTTCAGGGATTAGAGAGAGTGGTCCTTGTGGTGGACTGCAGGTATGGAGAGCTGTTGTGATCGTATTAGATAGATAAGAATGATTATATGTATTGTAGAAATGTCTCCTATCATGTTCCCTAATTTTTTATTATGTCCACATCCTGGTCCCCATCTTGGACATCATAACAAACGTGCACTTTTTTGTTTAATTTACACATTGGACCATAGGAAAAATGACACTATAGCTACAGAGGTGACCGTCTGATAGCCCAACTCGACTATCCATCTCTACTGAAGACCCTTTCAGCTTTTTGAGAGTTGGGTGGAGGACATCATCTCTGAAAATAGGGTCCCACAGCTGCACCCCATCAGTGTAAGCAGGACTCTTAGGACTCTTAGAAGAGTCAATGCTCTAAAACCATGGGGGGCGCTTAGCCCCCTCTCTTCGTCCCTGAGGATGATTTCATTTTTCAGGGATTAGAGAGGGTGGTCCTTGTGGTGGACTGCAGGTATGGAGAGCTGTTGTCATCGTATTAGATAGATAAGAATGATTATATGTATTGTAGAAATGTCTCCTATCATGTTCCCTAATTTCTTATTATGTCCACATCCTGGTCCCCATCTTGGACATCATAACAAACGTGCACTTTTTTGTTTAATTTACACATTGGACCATAGGAAAAATGACACTACAGCTACAGAGGTGACCGTCTGATAGCCCAGCTCGACTATCCATCTCTACTGAAGACCCTTTCAGCTTTTTGAGAGTTGGGTGGAGGACATCATCTCTGAAAATAGGGTCCCACAGCTTCACCCCATCAGTGTGAGCAGGACTCTTAGGACTCTTAGAAGAGTCAATGCTCTGGTACCATGGGGGGCGCTTGGCCCCCTCTCTTCGTCACTGAGGATGATTTCATTTTTCAGGGATTAGAGAGGCTGGTCCTTGTGGTGGACTGCAGGTATGGAGAGCTGTTGTCATCGTATTAGATAGATAAGAATGATTATATGTATTGTAGAAATGTCTCCTATCATGTTCCCTAATTTTTTATTATGTCCACATCCTGGTCCCCATCTTGGACATCATAACAAACGTGCACTTTTTTGTTTAATTTACACATTGGACAATAGGAAAAATGACACTACAGCTACAGAGGTGACCGTCTGATAGCCCAGCTCGACTATCCATCTCTACTGAAGACCCTTTCAGCTTTTTGAGAGTTGGATGGAGGACATCATCTCTGAAAATAGGGTCCCACAGCTGCACCCCATCAGTGTGAGCAGGACTCTTAGGACTCTTAGAAGAGTCAATGCTCTGAGACCATTGGGGGCACTTAGCCCCCTCTCTTCATCACTGAGGATGATTTCATTTTTCAGGGATTAGAGAGGGTGGTCCTTGTGGTGGACTGCAGATATGGAGAGCTGTTATCATCGTATTAGATAGATAAGAATGATTATATGTATTGTAGAAATGTCTCCTATCATGTTCCCTAATTTTTTATTATGTCCACATCCTGGTCCCCATCTTGGACATCATAACAAACGTGCACTTTTTTGTTTAATTTACACATTGGACCATAGGAAAAATGACACTACAGCTACAGAGGTGACCGTCTGATAGCCCAGCTCGACTATCCATCTCTACTGAAGACCCTTTCAGCTTTTTGAGAGTTGGGTGGAGGACATCATCACTGAAAATAGGGTCCCACAGCTGCACCCCATCAGTGTGAGCAGGACTCTTAGGACTCTTAGAAGAGTCAATGCTCTGAGACCATGGGGGGCGCTTAGCCCCCTCTCTTCGTCACTGAGGATGATTTCATTTTTCAGGGATTAGAGAGGGTGGTCCTTGTGGTGGACTGCAGGTATGGAGAGCTGTTGTCATCGTATTAAATAGATAAGAATGATTATATGTATTGTAGAAATGTCTCCTATCATGTTCCCTAATTTTTTATTATGTCCACATCCTGGTCCCCATCTTGGACATCATAACAAATGTGCACTTTTTTGTTTAATTTACACATTGGACCATAGGAAAAATGACACTACAGCTACAGAGGTGACCGTCTGATAGCCCAGCTCGACTATCCATCTCTACTGAAGACCCTTTCAGCTTTTTGAGAGTTGGGTGGAGGACATCATCACTGAAAATAGGGTCCCACAGCTGCACCCCATCAGTGTGAGCAGGACTCTTAGGACTCTTAGAAGAGTCAATGCTCTGAGACCATGGGGGGCGCTTAGCCCCCTCTCTTCGTCACTGAGGATGATTTCATTTTTCAGGGATTAGAGAGGGTGGTCCTTGTGGTGGACTGCAGGTATGGAGAGCTGTTGTCATCGTATTAAATAGATAAGAATGATTATATGTATTGTAGAAATGTCTCCTATCATGTTCCCTAATTTTTTATTATGTCCACATCCTGGTCCCCATCTTGGACATCATAACAAATGTGCACTTTTTTGTTTAATTTACACATTGGACCATAGGAAAAATGACACTACAGCTACAGAGGTGACCGTCTGATAGCCCAGCTCGACTATCCATCTCTACTGAAGACCCTTTCAGCTTTTTGAGAGTTGGGTGGAGAACATCATCTCTGAAAATAGGGTCCCACAGCTGCACCCCATCAGTGTGAGCAGGACTCTTAGGACTCTTAGAAGAGTCAATGCTCTGAGACCATTGGGGGCACTTAGCCCCCTCTCTTCGTCACTGAGGATGATTTCACTTTTCAGGGAATAGAGAGGGTGGTCCTTGTGGTGGACTGCAGGTATGGAGAGCTGTTGTCATCGTATTAGATAGATAAGAATGATTATATGTATTGTAGAAATGTCTCCTATCATGTTCCCTATTTTTTTATTATGTCCACATCCTGGTCCCCATCTTGGAAATCATAACAAATGTGCACTTTTTTGTTTAATTTACACATTGGACCATAGGAAAAATGACACTACAGCTACAGAGGTGACCGTCTGATAGCCCAGCTCGACTATCCATCTCTACTGAAGACCCTTTCAGCTTTTTGAGAGTTGGGTGGAGGACATCATCTCTGAAAATAGGGTCCCACAGCTGCACCACATCAGTGTGAGCAGGAATCTTAGGACTCTTAGAAGAGTCAATGCTCTGAGACCATGGGGGGCGCTTAGCCCCCTCTCTTCGTCACTGAGGATGATTTCATTTTTCAGGGATTAGAGAGAGTGGTCCTTGTGGTGGACTGCAGGTATGGAGAGCTGTTGTGATCGTATTAGATAGATAAGAATGATTATATGTATTGTAGAAATGTCTCCTATCATGTTCCCTAATTTTTTATTATGTCCACATCCTGGTCCCCATCTTGAACATCATAACAAACGTGCACTTTTTTGTTTAATTTACACATTGGATTATAGGAAAAATGACACTACAGCTACAGAGGTGACCGTCTGATAGCCCAGCTCGACTATCCATCTCTACTGAAGACCCTTTCAGCTTTTTGAGAGTTGGGTGGAGGACATCATCTCTGAAAATAGGGTCCCACAGCTGCACCCCATCAGTGTAAGCAGGACTCTTAGGACTCTTAGAAGAGTCAATGCTCTAAAACCATGGGGGGCGCTTAGCCCCCTCTCTTCGTCCCTGAGGATGATTTCATTTTTCAGGGATTAGAGAGGGTGGTCCTTGTGGTGGACTGCAGGTATGGAGAGCTGTTGTCATCGTATTAGATAGATAAGAATGATTATATGTATTGTAGAAATGTCTCCTATCATGTTCCCTAATTTCTTATTATGTCCACATCCTGGTCCCCATCTTGGACATCATAACAAACGTGCACTTTTTTGTTTAATTTACACATTGGACCATAGGAAAAATGACACTACAGCTACAGAGGTGACCGTCTGATAGCCCAGCTCGACTATCCATCTCTACTGAAGACCCTTTCAGCTTTTTGAGAGTTGGGTGGAGGACATCATCTCTGAAAATAGGGTCCCACAGCTTCACCCCATCAGTGTGAGCAGGACTCTTAGGACTCTTAGAAGAGTCAATGCTCTGGTACCATGGGGGGCGCTTGGCCCCCTCTCTTCGTCACTGAGGATGATTTCATTTTTCAGGGATTAGAGAGGGTGGTCCTTGTGGTGGACTGCAGGTATGGAGAGCTGTTGTCATCGTATTAGATAGATAAGAATGATTATATGTATTGTAGAAATGTCTCCTATCATGTTCCCTAATTTTTTATTATGTCCACGTCCTGGTCCCCATCTTGGACATCATAACAAACGTGCACTTTTTTGTTTAATTTACACATTGGGCCATAGGAAAAATGACACTACAGCTACAGAGGTGACCGTCTGATAGCCCAGCTCGACTATCCATCTCTACTGAAGACCCTTTCAGCTTTTTGAGAGTTGGGTGGAGGACATCATCTCTGAAAATAGGGTCCCACAGCTGCACCCATCAGTGTGAGCAGGACTCTTAGGACTCTTAGAAGAGTTAATGCTCTGAGACCATGGGGGCGCTTAGCCCCCTCTCTTCGTCACTGAGGATGATTTCATTTTTCAGGGATTAGAGAGGGTGGTCCTTGTTGTGGACTGCAGGTATGGAGAGCTGTTGTCATCGTATTAGATAGATAAGAATGATTATATGTATTGTAGAAATGTCTCCTATCATGTTCCCTAATTTTTTATTATGTCCACATCCTGGTCCCCATCTTGGACATCATAACAAACGTGCACTTTTTTGTTTAATTTACACATTGGACCATAGGAAAAATGACACTACAGCTACAGAGGTGACCGTCTGATAGCCCAGCTCGACTATCCATCTCTACTGAAGACCCTTTCAGCTATTTGAGAGTTGGGTGGAGAACATCATCTCTGAAAATAGGGTCCCACAGCTGCACCCCATCAGTGTGAGCAGGACTCTTAGGACTCTTAGAAGAGTCAATGCTCTGAGACCATGGGGGCGCTTAGCCCCCTCTCTTCGTCACTGAGGATGATTTCACTTTTCAGGGAATAGAGAGGGTGGTCCTTGTGGTGGACTGCAGGTATGGAGAGCTGTTGTCATCGTATTAGATAGATAAGAATGATTATATGTATTGTAGAAATGTCTCCTATCATGTTCCCTATTTTTTTATTATGTCCACATCCTGGTCCCCATCTTGGACATCATAACAAACGTGCACTTTTTTGTTTAATTTACACATTGGACCATAGGAAAAATGACACTACAGCTACAGAGGTGACCGTCTGATAGCCCAGCTCGACTATCCATCTCTACTGAAGACCCTTTCAGCTTTTTGAGAGTTGGGTGGAGGACATCATCTCTGAAAATACGGTCCCACAGCTGCACCCCATCAGTGTGAGCAGGAATCTTAGGACTCTTAGAAGAGTCAATGCTCTGAGACCATGGGGGGCGCTTAGCCCCCTCTCTTCGTCACTGAGGATGATTTCATTTTTCAGGGATTAGAGAGAGTGGTCCTTGTGGTGGACTGCAGGTATGGAGAGCTGTTGTGATCGTATTAGATAGATAAGAATGATTATATGTATTGTAGAAATGTCTCCTATCATGTTCCCTAATTTTTTATTATGTCCACATCCTGGTCCCCATCTTGGACATCATAACAAACGTGCACTTTTTTGTTTAATTTACACATTGGACCATAGGAAAAATGACACTATAGCTACAGAGGTGACCGTCTGATAGCCCAGCTCGACTATCCATCTCTACTGAAGACCCTTTCAGCTTTTTGAGAGTTGGGTGGAGGACATCATCTCTGAAAATAGGGTCCCACAGCTGCACCCCATCAGTGTAAGCAGGACTCTTAGGACTCTTAGAAGAGTCAATGCTCTAAAACCATGGGGGGCGCTTAGCCCCCTCTCTTCGTCCCTGAGGATGATTTCATTTTTCAGGGATTAGAGAGGGTGGTCCTTGTGGTGGACTGCAGGTATGGAGAGCTGTTGTCATCGTATTAGATAGATAAGAATGATTATATGTATTGTAGAAATGTCTCCTATCATGTTCCCTAATTTCTTATTATGTCCACATCCTGGTCCCCATCTTGGACATCATAACAAACGTGCACTTTTTTGTTTAATTTACACATTGGACCATAGGAAAAATGACACTACAGCTACAGAGGTGACCGTCTGATAGCCCAGCTCGACTATCCATCTCTACTGAAGACCCTTTCAGCTTTTTGAGAGTTGGGTGGAGGACATCATCTCTGAAAATAGGGTCCCACAGCTTCACCCCATCAGTGTGAGCAGGACTCTTAGGACTCTTAGAAGAGTCAATGCTCTGAGACCATTGGGGGCACTTAGCCCCCTCTCTTCATCACTGAGGATGATTTCATTTTTCAGGGATTAGAGAGGGTGGTCCTTGTGGTGGACTGCAGATATGGAGAGCTGTTATCATCGTATTAGATAGATAAGAATGATTATATGTATTGTAGAAATGTCTCCTATCATGTTCCCTAATTTTTTATTATGTCCACATCCTGGTCCCCATCTTGGACATCATAACAAACGTGCACTTTTTTGTTTCATTTACACATTGGACCATAGGAAAAATGACACTACAGCTACAGAGGTGACCGTCTGATAGCCCAGCTCGACTATCCATCTCTACTGAAGACCCTTTCAGCTTTTTGAGAGTTGGGTGGAGGACATCATCACTGAAAATAGGGTCCCACAGCTGCACCCCATCAGTGTGAGCAGGACTCTTAGGACTCTTAGAAGAGTCAATGCTCTGAGACCATGGGGGGCGCTTAGCCCCCTCTCTTCGTCACTGAGGATGATTTCATTTTTCAGGGATTAGAGAGGGTGGTCCTTGTGGTGGACTGCAGGTATGGAGAGCTGTTGTCATCGTATTAAATAGATAAGAATGATTATATGTATTGTAGAAATGTCTCCTATCATGTTCCCTAATTTTTTATTATGTCCACATCCTGGTCCCCATCTTGGACATCATAACAAATGTGCACTTTTTTGTTTAATTTACACATTGGACCATAGGAAAAATGACACTACAGCTACAGAGGTGACCGTCTGATAGCCCAGCTCGACTATCCATCTCTACTGAAGACCCTTTCAGCTTTTTGAGAGTTGGGTGGAGGACATCATCACTGAAAATAGGGTCCCACAGCTGCACCCCATCAGTGTGAGCAGGACTCTTAGGACTCTTAGAAGAGTCAATGCTCTGAGACCATGGGGGGCGCTTAGCCCCCTCTCTTCGTCACTGAGGATGATTTCATTTTTCAGGGATTAGAGAGGGTGGTCCTTGTGGTGGACTGCAGGTATGGAGAGCTGTTGTCATCGTATTAAATAGATAAGAATGATTATATGTATTGTAGAAATGTCTCCTATCATGTTCCCTAATTTTTTATTAAGTCCACATCCTGGTCCCCATCTTGGACATCATAACAAATGTGCACTTTTTTGTTTAATTTACACATTGGACCATAGGAAAAATGACACTACAGCTACAGAGGTGACCGTCTGATAGCCCAGCTCGACTATCCATCTCTACTGAAGACCCTTTCAGCTTTTTGAGAGTTGGGTGGAGGACATCATCTCTGAAAATAGGGTCCCACAGCTGCACCACATCAGTGTGAGCAGGAATCTTAGGACTCTTAGAAGAGTCAATGCTCTGAGACCATGGGGGGCGCTTAGCCCCCTCTCTTCGTCACTGAGGATGATTTCATTTTTCAGGGATTAGAGAGAGTGGTCCTTGTGGTGGACTGCAGGTATGGAGAGCTGTTGTGATCGTATTAGATAGATAAGAATGATTATATGTATTGTAGAAATGTCTCCTATCATGTTCCCTAATTTTTTATTATGTCCACATCCTGGTCCCCATCTTGAACATCATAACAAACGTGCACTTTTTTGTTTAATTTACACATTGGATTATAGGAAAAATGACACTACAGCTACAGAGGTGACCGTCTGATAGCCCAGCTCGACTATCCATCTCTACTGAAGACCCTTTCAGCTTTTTGAAAGTTGGGTGGAGGACATCATCTCTGAAAATAGGGTCCCACAGCTGCACCCCATCAGTGTAAGCAGGACTCTTAGGACTCTTAGAAGAGTCAATGCTCTAAAACCATGGGGGGCGCTTAGCCCCCTCTCTTCGTCCCTGAGGATGATTTCATTTTTCAGGGATTAGAGAGGGTGGTCCTTGTGGTGGACTGCAGGTATGGAGAGCTGTTGTCATCGTATTAGATAGATAAGAATGATTATATGTATTGTAGAAATGTCTCCTATCATGTTCCCTAATTTCTTATTATGTCCACATCCTGGTCCCCATCTTGGACATCATAACAAACGTGCACTTTTTTGTTTAATTTACACATTGGACCATAGGAAAAATGACACTACAGCTACAGAGGTGACCGTCTGATAGCCCAGCTCGACTATCCATCTCTACTGAAGACCCTTTCAGCTTTTTGAGAGTTGGGTGGAGGACATCATCTCTGAAAATAGGGTCCCACAGCTTCACCCCATCAGTGTGAGCAGGACTCTTAGGACTCTTAGAAGAGTCAATGCTCTGGTACCATGGGGGGCGCTTGGCCCCCTCTCTTCGTCACTGAGGATGATTTCATTTTTCAGGGATTAGAGAGGGTGGTCCTTGTGGTGGACTGCAGGTATGGAGAGCTGTTGTCATCGTATTAGATAGATAAGAATGATTATATGTATTGTAGAAATGTCTCCTATCATGTTCCCTAATTTTTTATTATGTCCACATCCTGGTCCCCATCTTGGACATCATAACAAACGTGCACTTTTTTGTTTAATTTACACATTGGGCCATAGGAAAAATGACACTACAGCTACAGAGGTGACCGTCTGATAGCCCAGCTCGACTATCCATCTCTACTGAAGACCCTTTCAGCTTTTTGAGAGTTGGGTGGAGGACATCATCTCTGAAAATAGGGTCCCACAGCTGCACCCATCAGTGTGAGCAGGACTCTTAGGACTCTTAGAAGAGTTAATGCTCTGAGACCATGGGGGCGCTTAGCCCCCTCTCTTCGTCACTGAGGATGATTTCATTTTTCAGGGATTAGAGAGGGTGGTCCTTGTTGTGGACTGCAGGTATGGAGAGCTGTTGTCATCGTATTAGATAGATAAGAATGATTATATGTATTGTAGAAATGTCTCCTATCATGTTCCCTAATTTTTTATTATGTCCACATCCTGGTCCCCATCTTGGACATCATAACAAACGTGCACTTTTTTGTTTAATTTACACATTGGACCATAGGAAAAATGACACTACAGCTACAGAGGTGACCGTCTGATAGCCCAGCTCGACTATCCATCTCTACTGAAGACCCTTTCAGCTTTTTGAGAGTTGGGTGGAGGACATCATCTCTGAAATTAGGGTCCCACAGCTGCCCCCCATCAGTGTAAACAGGACTCTTAGGACTCTTAGAAGAGTCAATGCTCTGAGACCATTGGGGGCACTTAGCCCCCTCTCTTCGTCACTGAGGATGATTTCATTTTTCAGGGAATAGAGAGGGTGGTCCTTGTGGTGGACTGCAGGTATGGAGAGCTGTTATCATCGTATTAGGTAGATAAGAATGATTATATGTATTGTAGAAATGTCTCCTATCATGTTCCCTAATTTTTTATTATGTCCACATCCTGGTCCCCATCTTGGACATCATAACAAACGTGCACTTTTTTGTTTAATTTACACATTGGACCATAGGAAAAATGACACTACAGCTACAGAGGTGACCGTCTGATAGCCCAGCTCGACAATCCATCTCTACTGAAGACCCTTTCAGCTTTTTGAGAGTTGGGTGGAGGACATCATCTCTGAAAATAGGGTCCCACAGCTGCACCCCATCAGTGTGAGCAGGACTCTTAGGACTCTTAGAAGAGTCAATGCTCTGAGACCATGGGGGGCGCTTAGCCCCCTCTCTTCGTCACTGAGGATGATTTCATTTTTCAGGGATTAGAGAGGGTGGTCCTTGTGGTGGACTGCAGGTATGGAGAGCTGTTGTCATCGTATTAAATAGATAAGAATGATTATATGTATTGTAGAAATGTCTCCTATCATGTTCCCTAATTTTTTATTATGTCCACATCCTGGTCCCCATCTTGGACATCATAACAAACGTGCACTTTTTTGTTTAATTTACACATTGGACCATAGGAAAAATGACACTACAGCTACAGAGGTGACCGTCTGATAGCCCAGCTCGACTATCCATCTCTACTGAAGACCCTTTCAGCTTTTTGAGAGTTGGGTGGAGGACATCATCTCTTAAAATAGGGTCCCACAGCTGCACCCCATCAGTGTAAGCAGGACTCTTAGGACTCTTAGAAGAGTCAATGCTCTAAAACCATGGGGGGCGCTTAGCCCCCTCTCTTCGTCACTGAGGATGATTTCATTTTTCAGGGATTAGAGAGGGTGGTCCTTGTTGTGGACTGCAGGTATGGAGAGCTGTTGTCATCGTATTAGATAGATAAGAATGATTATATGTATTGTAGAAATGTCTCCTATCATGTTCCCTAATTTTTTATTATGTCCACATCCTGGTCCCCATCTTGGACATCATAACAAACGTGCACTTTTTTGTTTAATTTACACATTGGACCATAGGAAAAATGACACTACAGCTACAGAGGTGACCGTCTGATAGCCCAGCTCGACTATCCATCTCTACTGAAGACCCTTTCAGCTTTTTGAGAGTTGGGTGGAGGACATCATCTCTGAAATTAGGGTCCCACAGCTGCACCCCATCAGTGTGAGCAGGACTCTTAGGACTCTTAGAAGAGTCAATGCTCTGAGACCATTGGGGGCACTTAGCCCCCTCTCTTCGTCACTGAGGATGATTTCATTTTTCAGGGATTAGAGAGGGTGGTCCTTGTGGTGGACTGCAGGTATGGAGAGCTGTTATCATCGTATTAGGTAGATAAGAATGATTATATGTATTGTAGAAATGTCTCCTATCATGTTCCCTAATTTTTTATTATGTCCACATCCTGGTCCCCATCTTGGACATCATAACAAACGTGCACTTTTTTGTTTAATTTACACATTGGACCATAGGAAAAATGACACTACAGCTACAGAGGTGACCGTCTGATAGCCCAGCTCGACAATCCATCTCTACTGAAGACCCTTTCAGCTTTTTGAGAGTTGGGTGGAGGACATCATCTCTGAAAATAGGGTCCCACAGCTGCACCCCATCAGTGTGAGCAGGACTCTTAGGACTCTTAGAAGAGTCAATGCTCTGAGACCATGGGGGGCGCTTAGCCCCCTCTCTTCGTCACTGAGGATGATTTCATTTTTCAGGGATTAGAGAGGGTGGTCCTTGTGGTGGACTGCAGGTATGGAGAGCTGTTGTCATCGTATTAAATAGATAAGAATGATTATATGTATTGTAGAAAGGTCTCCTATCATGTTCCCTAATTTTTTATTATGTCCACATCCTGGTCCCCATCTTGGACATCATAACAAACGTGCACTTTTTTGTTTAATTTCCACATTGGACCATAGGAAAAATGACACTACAGCTACAGAGGTGACCGTCTGATAGCCCAGCTCGACTATCCATCTCTACTGAAGACCCTTTCAGCTTTTTGAGAGTTGGGTGGAGGACATCATCTCTTAAAATAGGGTCCCACAGCTGCACCCCATCAGTGTAAGCAGGACTCTTAGGACTCTTAGAAGAGTCAATGCTCTAAAACCATGGGGGGCGCTTAGCCCCCTCTCTTCGTCACTGAGGATGATTTCATTTTTCAGGGATTAGAGAGGGTGGTCCTTGTGGTGGACTGCAGGTATGGAGAGCTGTTGTCATCGTATTAGATAGATAAGAATGATTATATGTATTGTAGAAATGTCTCCTATCATGTTCCCTAATTTTTTATTATGTCCACATCCTGGTCCCCATCTTGGACATCATAACAAACGTGCACTTTTTTGTTTAATTTACACATTGGACCATAGGAAAAATGACACTACAGCTACAGAGGTGACCGTCTGATAGCCCAGCTCGACTATCCATCTCTACTGAAGACCCTTTCAGCTTTTTGAGAGTTGGGTGGAGGACATCATCTCTGGAAATAGGGTCCCACAGCTGCACCCCATCAGTGTGAGCAGGACTCTTAGGACTCTTAGAAGAGTCAATGCTCTGAGACCATTGGGGGCACTTAGCCCCCTCTCTTCATCACTGAGGATGATTTCATTTTTCAGGGATTAGAGAGGGTGGTCCTTGTGGTGGACTGCAGATATGGAGAGCTGTTATCATCGTATTAGATAGATAAGAATGTATGTCCACATCCTGGTCCCCATCTTGGACATCATAACAAACGTGCACTTTTTTGTTTAATTTACACATTGGACCATAGGAAAAATGACACTACAGCTACAGAGGTGACCGTCTGATAGCCCAGCTCGACTATCCATCTCTACTGAAGACCCTTTCAGCTTTTTGAGAGTTGGGTGGAGGACATCATCTCTGAAAATAGGGTCCCACAGCTGCACCCCATCAGTGTGAGCAGGACTCTTAGGACTCTTAGAAGAGTCAATGCTCTGAGACCATGGGGGGCGCTTAGCCCCCTCTCTTCGTCACTGAGGATGATTTCATTTTTCAGGGATTAGAGAGGGTGGTCCTTGTGGTGGACTGCAGGTATGGAGAGCTGTTGTCATCGTATTAAATAGATAAGAATGATTATATGTATTGTAGAAATGTCTCCTATCATGTTCCCTAATTTTTTATTATGTCCACATCCTGGTCCCCATCTTGGACATCATAACAAACGTGCACTTTTTTGTTTAATTTACACATTGGACCATAGGAAAAATGACACTACAGCTACAGAGGTGACCGTCTGATAGCCCAGCTCGACTATCCATCTCTACTGAAGACCCTTTCAGCTTTTTGAGAGTTGGGTGGAGAACATCATCTCTGAAAATAGGGTCCCACAGCTGCACCCCATCAGTGTGAGCAGGACTCTTAGGACTCTTAGAAGAGTCAATGCTCTGAGACCATGGGGGGCGCTTAGCCCCCTCTCCTCGTCACTGAGGATGATTTCACTTTTCAGGGAATAGAGAGGGTGGTCCTTGTGGTGGACTGCAGGTATGGAGAGCTGTTGTCATCGTATTAGATAGATAAGAATGATTATATGTATTGTAGAAATGTCTCCTATCATGTTCCCTAATTTTTTATTATGTCCACATCCTGGTCCCCATCTTGGACATCATAACAAACGTGCACTTTTTTGTTTAATTTACACATTGGACCATAGGAAAAATGACACTACAGCTACAGAAGTGACCGTCTGATAGCCCAGCTCGACAATCCATCTCTACTGAAGACCCTTTCAGCTTTTTGAGAGTTGGGTGGAGGACATCATCTCTGAAAATAGGGTCCCACAGCTGCACCCCATCAGTGTGAGCAGGACTCTTAGGACTCTTAGAAGAGTCAATGCTCTGAGACCATGGGGGGCGCTTAGCCCCCTCTCTTCGTCACTGAGGATGATTTCATTTTTCAGGGATTAGAGAGGGTGGTCCTTGTGGTGGACTGCAGGTATGGAGAGCTGTTGTCATCGTATTAAATAGATAAGAATGATTATATGTATTGTAGAAATGTCTCCTATCATGTTCCCTAATTTTTTATTATGTCCACATCCTGGTCCCCATCTTGGACATCATAACAAACGTGCACTTTTTTGTTTAATTTACACATTGGACCATAGGAAAAATGACACTACAGCTACAGAGGTGACCGTCTGATAGCCCAGCTCGACTATCCATCTCTACTGAAGACCCTTTCAGCTTTTTGAGAGTTGGGTGGAGAACATCATCTCTGAAAATAGGGTCCCACAGCTGCACCCCATCAGTGTGAGCAGGACTCTTAGGACTCTTAGAAGAGTCAATGCTCTGAGACCATGGGGGGCGCTTAGCCCCCTCTCCTCGTCACTGAGGATGATTTCACTTTTCAGGGAATAGAGAGGGTGGTCCTTGTGGTGGACTGCAGGTATGGAGAGCTGTTGTCATCGTATTAGATAGATAAGAATGATTATATGTATTGTAGAAATGTCTCCTATCATGTTCCCTAATTTTTTATTATGTCCACATCCTGGTCCCCATCTTGGACATCATAACAAACGTGCACTTTTTTGTTTAATTTACACATTGGACCATAGGAAAAATGACACTACAGCTACAGAAGTGACCGTCTGATAGCCCAGCTCGACAATCCATCTCTACTGAAGACCCTTTCAGCTTTTTGAGAGTTGGGTGGAGGACATCATCTCTGAAAATAGGGTCCCACAGCTGCACCCCATCAGTGTGAGCAGGACTCTTAGGACTCTTAGAAGAGTCAATGCTCTGAGACCATGGGGGGCGCTTAGCCCCCTCTCTTCGTCACTGAGGATGATTTCATTTTTCAGGGATTAGAGAGGGTGGTCCTTGTGGTGGACTGCAGGTATGGAGAGCTGTTGTCATCGTATTAGATAGATAAGAATGATTATATGTATTGTAGAAATGTCTCCTATCATGTTCCCTATTTTTTTATTATGTCCACATCATGGTCCCCATCTTGGAAATCATAACAAACGTGCACTTTTTTGTTTAATTTACACATTGGACCATAGGAAAAATGACACTACAGCTACAGAGGTGACCGTCTGATAGCCCAGCTCGACTATCCATCTCTACTGAAGACCCTTTCAGCTTTTTGAGAGTTGGGTGGAGGACATCATCTCTGAAAATAGGGTCCCACAGCTGCACCCCATCAGTGTGAGCAGGACTCTTAGGACTCTTAGAAGAGTCAATGCTCTGAGACCATTGGGGGCACTTAGCCCCCTCTCTTCATCACTGAGGATGATTTCATTTTTCAGGGATTAGAGAGGGTGGTCCTTGTGGTGGACTGCAGATATGGAGAGCTGTTATCATCGTATTAGATAGATAAGAATGTATGTCCACATCCTGGTCCCCATCTTGGACATCATAACAAACGTGCACTTTTTTGTTTAATTTACACATTGGACCATAGGAAAAATGACACTACAGCTACAGAGGTGACCGTCTGATAGCCCAGCTCGACTATCCATCTCTACTGAAGACCCTTTCAGCTTTTTGAGAGTTGGGTGGAGGACATCATCTCTGAAAATAGGGTCCCACAGCTGCACCCCATCAGTGTGAGCAGGACTCTTAGGACTCTTAGAAGAGTCAATGCTCTGAGACCATGGGGGGCGCTTAGCCCCCTCTCTTCGTCACTGAGGATGATTTCATTTTTCAGGGAATAGAGAGGGTGGTCCTTGTGGTGGACTGCAGGTATGGAGAGCTGTTGTCATCGTATTAGATAGATAAGAATGATTATATGTATTGTAGAAATGTCTCCTATCATGTTCCCTATTTTTTTATTATGTCCACATCATGGTCCCCATCTTGGAAATCATAACAAACGTGCACTTTTTTGTTTAATTTACACATTGGACCATAGGAAAAATGACACTACAGCTACAGAGGTGACCGTCTGATAGCCCAGCTCGACTATACATCTCTACTGAAGACCCTTTCAGCTTTTTGAGAGTTGGGTGGAGGACATCATCTCTGAAAATAGGGTCCCACAGCTTCACCCCATCAGTGTGAGCAGGACTCTTAGGACTCTTAGAAGAGTCAATGCTCTGGTACCATGGGGGGCGCTTGGCCCCCTCTCTTCGTCACTGAGGATGATTTCATTTTTCAGGGATTAGAGAGGGTGGTCCTTGTGGTGGACTGCAGGTATGGAGAGCTGTTGTCATCGTATTAGATAGATAAGAATGATTATATGTATTGTAGAAATGTCTCCTATCATGTTCCCTAATTTTTTATTATGTCCACATCCTGGTCCCCATCTTGGACATCATAACAAACGTGCACTTTTTTGTTTAATTTACACATTGGACCATAGGAAAAATGACACTACAGGTACAGAGGTGACCGTCTGTTAGCCCAGCTCGACTATCCATCTCTACTGAAGACCCTTTCAGCTTTTTGAGAGTTGGGTGGAGGACATCATCTCTGAAAATAGGGTCCCACAGCTGCACCCCATCAGTGTGAGCAGGACTCTTAGGACTCTTAGAAGAGTTAATGCTCTGAGACCATGGGGGCGCTTAGCCCCCTCTCTTCGTCACTGAGGATGATTTCATTTTTCAGGGATTAGAGAGGGTGGTCCTTGTGGTGGACTGCAGGTATGGAGAGCTGTTGTCATCGTATTAGATAGATAAGAATGATTATATGTATTGTAGAAATGTCTCCTATCATGTTCCCTAATTTTTTATTATGTCCACATCCTGGTCCCCATCTTGGACATCATAACAAACGTGCACTTTTTTGTTTAATTTACACATTGGACCATAGGAAAAATGACACTACAGCTACAGAGGTGACCGTCTGATAGCCCAGCTCGACTATCCATCTCTACTGAAGACCCTTTCAGCATTTTGAGAGTTGGGTGGAGGACATCATCTCTGAAAATAGGGTCCCACAGCTGCACCCCATCAGTGTGAGCAGGACTCTTAGGACTCTTAGAAGAGTCAATGCTCTGAGACCATTGGGGGCACTGAGCCCCCTCTCTTCGTCACTGAGGATGATTTCATTTTTCAGGGATTAGAGAGGAGACATTTCTACAATACATATAATCATTCTTATCTATCTAATACGATGACAACAGCTCTCCATACCTGCAGTCCACCACAAGGACCACCCTCTCTATTCCCTGAAAAGTGAAATCATCCTCAGTGACGAGGAGAGGGGGCTAAGCGCCCCCCATGGTCTCAGAGCATTGACTCTTCTAAGAGTCCTAAGAGTCCTGCTCACACTGATGGGGTGCAGCTGTGGGACCCTATTTTCAGAGATGATGTTCTCCACCCAACTCTCAAAAAGCTGAAAGGGTCTTCAGTAGAGATGGATAGTCGAGCTGGGCTATCAGACGGTCACCTCTGTAGCTGTAGTGTCATTTTTCCTATGGTCCAATGTGTAAATTAAACAAAAAAGTGCACGTTTGTTATGATGTCCAAGATGGGGACCAGGATGTGGACATAATAAAAAATTAGGGAACATGATGGGAGACATTTCTACAATACATATAATCATTCTTATCTATTTAATACGATGACAACAGCTCTCCATACCTGCAGTCCACCACAAGGACCACCCTCTCTAATCCCTGAAAAATGAAATCATCCTCAGTGACGAAGAGAGGGGGCTAAGCGCCCCCCATGGTCTCAGAGCATTGACTCTTCTAAGAGTCCTAAGAGTCCTGCTCACACTGATGGGGTGCAGCTGTGGGACCCTATTTTCAGAGATGATGTCCTCCACCCAACTCTCAAAAAGCTGAAAGGGTCTTCAGTAGAGATGGATAGTCGAGCTGGGCTATCAGACGGTCACCTCTGTAGCTGTAGTGTCATTTTTCCTATGGTCCAATGTGTAAATTAAACAAAAAAGTGCACGTTTGTTATGATGTCCAAGATGGGGACCAGGATGTGGACATACATTCTTATCTATCTAATACGATGACAACAGCTCTCCATACCTGCAGTCCACCACAAGGACCACCCTCTCTATTCCCTGAAAAGTGAAATCATCCTCAGTGACGAGGAGAGGGGGCTAAGCGCCCCCCATGGTCTCAGAGCATTGACTCTTCTAAGAGTCCTAAGAGTCCTGCTCACACTGATGGGGTGCAGCTGTGGGACCCTATTTTCAGAGATGATGTTCTCCACCCAACTCTCAAAAAGCTGAAAGGGTCTTCAGTAGAGATGGATAGTCGAGCTGGGCTATCAGACGGTCACCTCTGTAGCTGTAGTGTCATTTTTCCTATGGTCCAATGTGTAAATTAAACAAAAAAGTGCACGTTTGTTATGATGTCCAAGATGGGGACCAGGATGTGGACATAATAAAAAATTAGGGAACATGATGGGAGACATTTCTACAATACATATAATCATTCTTATCTATTTAATACGATGACAACAGCTCTCCATACCTGCAGTCCACCACAAGGACCACCCTCTCTAATCCCTGAAAAATGAAATCATCCTCAGTGACGAAGAGAGGGGGCTAAGCGCCCCCCATGGTCTCAGAGCATTGACTCTTCTAAGAGTCCTAAGAGTCCTGCTCACACTGATGGGGTGCAGCTGTGGGACCCTATTTTCAGAGATGATGTCCTCCACCCAACTCTCAAAAAGCTGAAAGGGTCTTCAGTAGAGATGGATAGTCGAGCTGGGCTATCAGACGGTCACCTCTGTAGCTGTAGTGTCATTTTTCCTATGGTCCAATGTGTAAATTAAACAAAAAAGTGCACGTTTGTTATGATGTCCAAGATGGGGACCAGGATGTGGACATACATTCTTATCTATCTAAAACGATGATAACAGCTCTCCATATCTGCAGTCCACCACAAGGACCACCCTCTCTAATCCCTGAAAAATGAAATCATCCTCAGTGATGAAGAGAGGGGGCTAAGTGCCCCCAATGGTCTCAGAGCATTGACTCTTCTAAGAGTCCTAAGAGTCCTGCTCACACTGATGGGGTGCAGCTGTGGGACCCTATTTTCAGAGATTATGTCCTCCACCCAACTCTCAAAAAGCTGAAAGGGTCTTCAGTAGAGATGGATAGTCGAGCTGGGCTATCAGACGGTCACCTCTGTAGCTGTAGTGTCATTTTTCCTATGGTCCAATGTGTAAATTAAACAAAAAAGTGCACGTTTGTTATGATGTCCAAGATGGGGACCAGGATGTGGACATAATAAAAAATTAGGGAACATGATAGGAGACATTTCTACAATACATATAATCATTCTTATCTATCTAATACGATGACAACAGCTCTCCATACCTGCAGTCCACCACAAGGACCACCCTCTCTAATCCCTGAAAAATGAAATCATCCTCAGTGACGAAGAGAGGGGGCTAAGCGCCCCCCATGGTTTTAGAGCATTGACTCTTCTAAGAGTCCTAAGAGTCCTGCTTACACTGATGGGGTGCAGCTGTGGGACCCTATTTTAAGAGATGATGTCCTCCACCCAACTCTCAAAAAGCTGAAAGGGTCTTCAGTAGAGATGGATAGTCGAGCTGGGCTATCAGACGGTCACCTCTGTAGCTGTAGTGTCATTTTTCCTATGGTCCAATGTGGAAATTAAACAAAAAAGTGCACGTTTGTTATGATGTCCAAGATGGGGACCAGGATGTGGACATAATAAAAAATTAGGGAACATGATAGGAGACATTTCTACAATACATATAATCATTCTTATCTATTTAATACGATGACAACAGCTCTCCATACCTGCAGTCCACCACAAGGACCACCCTCTCTAATCCCTGAAAAATGAAATCATCCTCAGTGACGAAGAGAGGGGGCTAAGCGCCCCCCATGGTCTCAGAGCATTGACTCTTCTAAGAGTCCTAAGAGTCCTGCTCACACTGATGGGGTGCAGCTGTGGGACCCTATTTTCAGAGATGATGTCCTCCACCCAACTCTCAAAAAGCTGAAAGGGTCTTCAGTAGAGATGGATTGTCGAGCTGGGCTATCAGACGGTCACCTCTGTAGCTGTAGTGTCATTTTTCCTATGGTCCAATGTGTAAATTAAACAAAAAAGTGCACGTTTGTTATGATGTCCAAGATGGGGACCAGGATGTGGACATAATAAAAAATTAGGGAACATGATAGGAGACATTTCTACAATACATATAATCATTCTTATCTATCTAATACGATGACAACAGCTCTCCATACCTGCAGTCCACCACAAGGACCACCCTCTCTATTCCCTGAAAAGTGAAATCATCCTCAGTGACGAGGAGAGGGGGCTAAGCGCCCCCCATGGTCTCAGAGCATTGACTCTTCTAAGAGTCCTAAGAGTCCTGCTCACACTGATGGGGTGCAGCTGTGGGACCCTATTTTCAGAGATGATGTTCTCCACCCAACTCTCAAAAAGCTGAAAGGGTCTTCAGTAGAGATGGATAGTCGAGCTGGGCTATCAGACGGTCACCTCTGTAGCTGTAGTGTCATTTTTCCTATGGTCCAATGTGTAAATTAAACAAAAAAGTGCACGTTTGTTATGATGTCCAAGATGGGGACCAGGATGTGGACATAATAAAAAATTAGGGAACATGATAGGAGACATTTCTACAATACATATAATCATTCTTATCTATTTAATACGATGACAACAGCTCTCCATACCTGCAGTCCACCACAAGGACCACCCTCTCTAATCCCTGAAAAATGAAATCATCCTCAGTGACGAAGAGAGGGGGCTAAGCGCCCCCCATGGTCTCAGAGCATTGACTCTTCTAAGAGTCCTAAGAGTCCTGCTCACACTGATGGGGTGCAGCTGTGGGACCCTATTTTCAGAGATGATGTCCTCCACCCAACTCTCAAAAAGCTGAAAGGGTCTTCAGTAGAGATGGATAGTCGAGCTGGGCTATCAGACGGTCACCTCTGTAGCTGTAGTGTCATTTTTCCTATGGTCCAATGTGTAAATTAAACAAAAAAGTGCACGTTTGTTATGATGTCCAAGATGGGGACCAGGATGTGGACATAATAAAAAATTAGGGAACATGATAGGAGACATTTCTACAATACATATAATCATTCTTATCTATCTAATACGATGACAACAGCTCTCCATATCTGCAGTCCACCACAAGGACCACCCTCTCTAATCCCTGAAAAATGAAATCATCCTCAGTGACGAAGAGAGGGGGCTAAGCGCCCCCCATGGTTTTAGAGCATTGACTCTTCTAAGAGTCCTAAGAGTCCTGCTTACACTGATGGGGTGCAGCTGTGGGACCCTATTTTAAGAGATGATGTCCTCCACCCAACTCTCAAAAAGCTGAAAGGGTCTTCAGTAGAGATGGATAGTCGAGCTGGGCTATCAGACGGTCACCTCTGTAGCTGTAGTGTCATTTTTCCTATGGTCCAATGTGGAAATTAAACAAAAAAGTGCACGTTTGTTATGATGTCCAAGATGGGGACCAGGATGTGGACATAATAAAAAATTAGGGAACATGATAGGAGACCTTTCTACAATACATATAATCATTCTTATCTATTTAATACGATGACAACAGCTCTCCATACCTGCAGTCCACCACAAGGACCACCCTCTCTAATCCCTGAAAAATGAAATCATCCTCAGTGACGAAGAGAGGGGGCTAAGCGCCCCCCATGGTCTCAGAGCATTGACTCTTCTAAGAGTCCTAAGAGTCCTGCTCACACTGATGGGGTGCAGCTGTGGGACCCTATTTTCAGAGATGATGTCCTCCACCCAACTCTCAAAAAGCTGAAAGGGTCTTCAGTAGAGATGGATTGTCGAGCTGGGCTATCAGACGGTCACCTCTGTAGCTGTAGTGTCATTTTTCCTATGGTCCAATGTGTAAATTAAACAAAAAAGTGCACGTTTGTTATGATGTCCAAGATGGGGACCAGGATGTGGACATAATAAAAAATTAGGGAACATGATAGGAGACATTTCTACAATACATATAATCATTCTTATCTACCTAATACGATGATAACAGCTCTCCATACCTGCAGTCCACCACAAGGACCACCCTCTCTAATCCCTGAAAAATGAAATCATCCTCAGTGACGAAGAGAGGGGGCTAAGTGCCCCCAATGGTCTCAGAGCATTGACTCTTCTAAGAGTCCTAAGAGTCCTGCTCACACTGATGGGGTGCAGCTGTGGGACCCTATTTTCAGAGATGATGTCCTCCACCCAACTCTCAAAAAGCTGAAAGGGTCTTCAGTAGAGATGGATTGTCGAGCTGGGCTATCAGACGGTCACCTCTGTAGCTGTAGTGTCATTTTTCCTATGGTCCAATGTGTAAATTAAACAAAAAAGTGCACGTTTGTTATGATGTCCAAGATGGGGACCAGGATGTGGACATAATAAAAAATTAGGGAACATGATAGGAGACATTTCTACAATACATATAATCATTCTTATCTATCTAATACGATGACAACAGCTCTCCATACCTGCAGTCCACCACAAGGACCACCCTCTCTATTCCCTGAAAAGTGAAATCATCCTCAGTGACGAGGAGAGGGGGCTAAGCGCCCCCCATGGTCTCAGAGCATTGACTCTTCTAAGAGTCCTAAGAGTCCTGCTCACACTGATGGGGTGCAGCTGTGGGACCCTATTTTCAGAGATGATGTTCTCCACCCAACTCTCAAAAAGCTGAAAGGGTCTTCAGTAGAGATGTATAGTCGAGCTGGGCTATCAGACGGTCACCTCTGTAGCTGTAGTGTCATTTTTCCTATGGTCCAATGTGTAAATTAAACAAAAAAGTGCACGTTTGTTATGATGTCCAAGATGGGGACCAGGATGTGGACATAATAAAAAATTAGGGAACATGATAGGAGACATTTCTACAATACATATAATCATTCTTATCTATTTAATACGATGACAACAGCTCTCCATACCTGCAGTCCACCACAAGGACCACCCTCTCTAATCCCTGAAAAATGAAATCATCCTCAGTGACGAAGAGAGGGGGCTAAGCGCCCCCCATGGTCTCAGAGCATTGACTCTTCTAAGAGTCCTAAGAGTCCTGCTCACACTGATGGGGTGCAGCTGTGGGACCCTATTTTCAGAGATGATGTCCTCCACCCAACTCTCAAAAAGCTGAAAGGGTCTTCAGTAGAGATGGATAGTCGAGCTGGGCTATCAGACGGTCACCTCTGTAGCTGTAGTGTCATTTTTCCTATGGTCCAATGTGTAAATTAAACAAAAAAGTGCACGTTTGTTATGATGTCCAAGATGGGGACCAGGATGTGGACATACATTCTTATCTATCTAATACGATGATAACAGCTCTCCATATCTGCAGTCCACCACAAGGACCACCCTCTCTAATCCCTGAAAAATGAAATCATCCTCAGTGATGAAGAGAGGGGGCTAAGTGCCCCCAATGGTCTCAGAGCATTGACTCTTCTAAGAGTCCTAAGAGTCCTGCTCACACTGATGGGGTGCAGCTGTGGGACCCTATTTCCAGAGATGATGTCCTCCACCCAACTCTCAAAAAGCTGAAAGGGTCTTCAGTAGAGATGGATAGTCGAGCTGGGCTATCAGACGGTCACCTCTGTAGCTGTAGTGTCATTTTTCCTATGGTCCAATGTGTAAATTAAACAAAAAAGTGCACGTTTGTTATGATGTCCAAGATGGGGACCAGGATGTGGACATAATAAAAAATTAGGGAACATGATAGGAGACATTTCTACAATACATATAATCATTCTTATCTATCTAATACGATGACAACAGCTCTCCATACCTGCAGTCCACCACAAGGACCACCCTCTCTAATCCCTGAAAAATGAAATCATCCTCAGTGACGAAGAGAGGGGGCTAAGCGCCCCCCATGGTTTTAGAGCATTGACTCTTCTAAGAGTCCTAAGAGTCCTGCTTACACTGATGGGGTGCAGCTGTGGGACCCTATTTTAAGAGATGATGTCCTCCACCCAACTCTCTAAAAGCTGAAAGGGTCTTCAGTAGAGATGGATAGTCGAGCTGGGCTATCAGACGGTCACCTCTGTAGCTGTAGTGTCATTTTTCCTATGGTCCAATGTGGAAATTAAACAAAAAAGTGCACGTTTGTTATGATGTCCAAGATGGGGACCAGGATGTGGACATAATAAAAAATTAGGGAACATGATAGGAGACCTTTCTACAATACATATAATCATTCTTATCTATTTAATACGATGACAACAGCTCTCCATACCTGCAGTCCACCACAAGGACCACCCTCTCTAATCCCTGAAAAATGAAATCATCCTCAGTGACGAAGAGAGGGGGCTAAGCGCCCCCCATGGTCTCAGAGCATTGACTCTTCTAAGAGTCCTAAGAGTCCTGCTCACACTGATGGGGTGCAGCTGTGGGACCCTATTTTCAGAGATGATGTCCTCCACCCAACTCTCAAAAAGCTGAAAGGGTCTTCAGTAGAGATGGATTGTCGAGCTGGGCTATCAGACGGTCACCTCTGTAGCTGTAGTGTCATTTTTCCTATGGTCCAATGTGTAAATTAAACAAAAAAGTGCACGTTTGTTATGATGTCCAAGATGGGGACCAGGATGTGGACATAATAAAAAATTAGGGAACATGATAGGAGACATTTCTACAATACATATAATCATTCTTATCTACCTAATACGATGATAACAGCTCTCCATACCTGCAGTCCACCACAAGGACCACCCTCTCTAATCCCTGAAAAATGAAATCATCCTCAGTGACGAAGAGAGGGGGCTAAGTGCCCCCAATGGTCTCAGAGCATTGACTCTTCTAAGAGTCCTAAGAGTCCTGCTCACACTGATGGGGTGCAGCTGTGGGACCCTAATTTCAGAGATGATGTCCTCCACCCAACTCTCAAAAAGCTGAAAGGGTCTTCAGTAGAGATGGATAGTCGAGCTGGGCTATCAGACGGTCACCTCTGTAGCTGTAGTGTCATTTTTCCTATGGTCCAATGTGTAAATTAAACAAAAAAGTGCACGTTTGTTATGATGTCCAAGATGGGGACCAGGATGTGGACATAATAAAAAATTAGGGAACATGATAGGAGACATTTCTACAATACATATAATCATTCTTATCTATCTAATACGATGACAACAGCTCTCCATACCTGCAGTCCACAACAAGGACCACCCTCTCTAATCCCTGAAAAATGAAATCATCCTCAGTGACGAAGAGAGGGGGCTAAGCGCCCCCCATGGTTTTAGAGCATTGACTCTTCTAAGAGTCCTAAGAGTCCTGCTTACACTGATGGGGTGCAGCTGTGGGACCCTATTTTAAGAGATGATGTCCTCCACCCAACTCTCAAAAAGCTGAAAGGGTCTTCAGTAGAGATGGATAGTCGAGCTGGGCTATCAGACAGTCACCTCTGTAGCTGTAGTGTCATTTTTCCTATGGTCCAATGTGTAAATTAAACAAAAAAGTGCACGTTTGTTATGATGTCCAAGATGGGGACCAGGATGTGGACATAATAAAAAATTAGGGAACATGATAGGAGACATTTCTACAATACATATAATCATTCTTATCTATTTAATACGATGACAACAGCTCTCCATACCTGCAGTCCACCACAAGGACCACCCTCTCTAATCCCTGAAAAATGAAATCATCCTCAGTGACGAAGAGAGGGGGCTAAGCGCCCCCCATGGTCTCAGAGCATTGACTCTTCTAAGAGTCCTAAGAGTCCTGCTCACACTGATGGGGTGCAGCTGTGGGACCCTATTTTCAGAGATGATGTCCTCCACCCAACTCTCAAAAAGCTGAAAGGGTCTTCAGTAGAGATGGATTGTCGAGCTGGGCTATCAGACGGTCACCTCTGTAGCTGTAGTGTCATTTTTCCTATGGTCCAATGTGTAAATTAAACAAAAAAGTGCACGTTTGTTATGATGTCCAAGATGGGGACCAGGATGTGGACATAATAAAAAATTAGGGAACATGATAGGAGACATTTCTACAATACATATAATCATTCTTATCTACCTAATACGATGATAACAGCTCTCCATACCTGCAGTCCACCACAAGGACCACCCTCTCTATTCCCTGAAAAATGAAATCATCCTCAGTGACGAAGAGAGGGGGCTAAGTGCCCCCAATGGTCTCAGAGCATTGACTCTTCTAAGAGTCCTAAGAGTCCTGTTTACACTGATGGGGGGCAGCTGTGGGACCCTAATTTCAGAGATGATGTCCTCCACCCAACTCTCAAAAAGCTGAAAGGGTCTTCAGTAGAGATGGATAGTCGAGCTGGGCTATCAGACGGTCACCTCTGTAGCTGTAGTGTCATTTTTCCTATGGTCCAATGTGTAAATTAAACAAAAAAGTGCACGTTTGTTATGATGTCCAAGATGGGGACCAGGATGTGGACATAATAAAAAATTAGGGAACATGATAGGAGACATTTCTACAATACATATAATCATTCTTATCTATTTAATACGATGACAACAGCTCTCCATACCTGCAGTCCACCACAAGGACCACCCTCTCTAATCCCTGAAAAATGAAATCATCCTCAGTGACGAAGAGAGGGGGCTAAGCGCCCCCCATGGTCTCAGAGCATTGACTCTTCTAAGAGTCCTAAGAGTCCTGCTCACACTGATGGGGTGCAGCTGTGGGACCCTATTTTCAGAGATGATGTCCTCCACCCAACTCTCAAAAAGCTGAAAGGGTCTTCAGTAGAGATGGATTGTCGAGCTGGGCTATCAGACGGTCACCTCTGTAGCTGTAGTGTCATTTTTCCTATGGTCCAATGTGTAAATTAAACAAAAAAGTGCACGTTTGTTATGATGTCCAAGATGGGGACCAGGATGTGGACATAATAAAAAATTAGGGAACATGATAGGAGACATTTCTACAATACATATAATCATTCTTATCTACCTAATACGATGATAACAGCTCTCCATACCTGCAGTCCACCACAAGGACCACCCTCTCTATTCCCTGAAAAATGAAATCATCCTCAGTGACGAAGAGAGGGGGCTAAGTGCCCCCAATGGTCTCAGAGCATTGACTCTTCTAAGAGTCCTAAGAGTCCTGTTTACACTGATGGGGGGCAGCTGTGGGACCCTAATTTCAGAGATGATGTCCTCCACCCAACTCTCAAAAAGCTGAAAGGGTCTTCAGTAGAGATGGATAGTCGAGCTGGGCTATCAGACGGTCACCTCTGTAGCTGTAGTGTCATTTTTCCTATGGTCCAATGTGTAAATTAAACAAAAAAGTGCACGTTTGTTATGATGTCCAAGATGGGGACCAGGATGTGGACATAATAAAAAATTAGGGAACATGATAGGAGACATTTCTACAATACATATAATCATTCTTATCTATCTAATACGATGACAACAGCTCTCCATACCTGCAGTCCACAACAAGGACCACCCTCTCTAATCCCTGAAAAATGAAATCATCCTCAGTGACGAAGAGAGGGGGCTAAGCGCCCCCATGGTCTCAGAGCATTAACTCTTCTAAGAGTCCTAAGAGTCCTGCTCACACTGATGGGTGCAGCTGTGGGACCCTATTTTCAGAGATGATGTCCTCCACCCAACTCTCAAAAAGCTGAAAGGGTCTTCAGTAGAGATGGATAGTCGAGCTGGGCTATCAGACGGTCACCTCTGTAGCTGTAGTGTCATTTTTCCTATGGCCCAATGTGTAAATTAAACAAAAAAGTGCACGTTTGTTATGATGTCCAAGATGGGGACCAGGATGTGGACATAATAAAAAATTAGGGAACATGATAGGAGACATTTCTACAATACATATAATCATTCTTATCTATCTAATACGATGACAACAGCTCTCCATACCTGCAGTCCACCACAAGGACCACCCTCTCTAATCCCTGAAAAATGAAATCATCCTCAGTGACGAAGAGAGGGGGCCAAGCGCCCCCCATGGTACCAGAGCATTGACTCTTCTAAGAGTCCTAAGAGTCCTGCTCACACTGATGGGGTGAAGCTGTGGGACCCTATTTTCAGAGATGATGTCCTCCACCCAACTCTCAAAAAGCTGAAAGGGTCTTCAGTAGAGATGGATAGTCGAGCTGGGCTATCAGACGGTCACCTCTGTAGCTGTAGTGTCATTTTTCCTATGGTCCAATGTGTAAATTAAACAAAAAAGTGCACGTTTGTTATGATGTCCAAGATGGGGACCAGGATGTGGACATAATAAGAAATTAGGGAACATGATAGGAGACATTTCTACAATACATATAATCATTCTTATCTATCTAATACGATGACAACAGCTCTCCATACCTGCAGTCCACCACAAGGACCACCCTCTCTAATCCCTGAAAAATGAAATCATCCTCAGGGACGAAGAGAGGGGGCTAAGCGCCCCCCATGGTTTTAGAGCATTGACTCTTCTAAGAGTCCTAAGAGTCCTGCTTACACTGATGGGGTGCAGCTGTGGGACCCTATTTTCAGAGATGATGTCCTCCACCCAACTCTCAAAAAGCTGAAAGGGTCTTCAGTAGAGATGGATAGTCGAGCTGGGCTATCAGACGGTCACCTCTGTAGCTGTAGTGTCATTTTTCCTATAATCCAATGTGTAAATTAAACAAAAAAGTGCACGTTTGTTATGATGTTCAAGATGGGGACCAGGATGTGGACATAATAAAAAATTAGGGAACATGATAGGAGACATTTCTACAATACATATAATCATTCTTATCTATCTAATACGATCACAACAGCTCTCCATACCTGCAGTCCACCACAAGGACCACTCTCTCTAATCCCTGAAAAATGAAATCATCCTCAGTGACGAAGAGAGGGGGCTAAGCGCCCCCCATGGTCTCAGAGCATTGACTCTTCTAAGAGTCCTAAGATTCCTGCTCACACTGATGTGGTGCAGCTGTGGGACCCTATTTTCAGAGATGATGTCCTCCACCCAACTCTCAAAAAGCTGAAAGGGTCTTCAGTAGAGATGGATAGTCGAGCTGGGCTATCAGACGTCACCTCTGTAGCTGTAGTGTCATTTTTCCTATGGTCCAATGTGTAAATTAAACAAAAAAGTGCACATTTGTTATGATTTCCAAGATGGGGACCAGGATGTGGACATAATAAAAAAATAGGGAACATGATAGGAGACATTTCTACAATACATATAATCATTCTTATCTATCTAATACGATGACAACAGCTCTCCATACCTGCAGTCCACCACAAGGACCACCCTCTCTATTCCCTGAAAAGTGAAATCATCCTCAGTGACGAAGAGAGGGGGCTAAGTGCCCCCAATGGTCTCAGAGCATTGACTCTTCTAAGAGTCCTAAGAGTCCTGCTCACACTGATGGGGTGCAGCTGTGGGACCCTATTTTCAGAGATGATGTTCTCCACCCAACTCTCAAAAAGCTGAAAGGGTCTTCAGTAGAGATGGATAGTCGAGCTGGGCTATCAGACGGTCACCTCTGTAGCTGTAGTGTCATTTTTCCTATGGTCCAATGTGTAAATTAAACAAAAAAGTGCACATTTGTTATGATGTCCAAGATGGGGACCAGGATGTGGACATAATAAAAAATTAGGGAACATGATAGGAGACATTTCTACAATACATATAATCATTCTTATCTATTTAATACGATGACAACAGCTCTCCATACCTGCAGTCCACCACAAGGACCACCCTCTCTAATCCCTGAAAAATGAAATCATCCTCAGTGACGAAGAGAGGGGGCTAAGCGCCCCCCATGGTCTCAGAGCATTGACTCTTCTAAGAGTCCTAAGAGTCCTGCTCACACTGATGGGGTGCAGCTGTGGGACCCTATTTTCAGTGATGATGTCCTCCACCCAACTCTCAAAAAGCTGAAAGGGTCTTCAGTAGAGATGGATAGTCGAGCTGGGCTATCAGACGGTCACCTCTGTAGCTGTAGTGTCATTTTTCCTATGGTCCAATGTGTAAATTAAACAAAAAAGTGCACATTTGTTATGATGTCCAAGATGGGGACCAGGATGTGGACATAATAAAAAATTAGGGAACATGATAGGAGACATTTCTACAATACATATAATCATTCTTATCTATTTAATACGATGACAACAGCTCTCCATACCTGCAGTCCACCACAAGGACCACCCTCTCTAATCCCTGAAAAATGAAATCATCCTCAGTGACGAAGAGAGGGGGCTAAGCGCCCCCCATGGTCTCAGAGCATTGACTCTTCTAAGAGTCCTAAGAGTCCTGCTCACACTGATGGGGTGCAGCTGTGGGACCCTATTTTCAGTGATGATGTCCTCCACCCAACTCTCAAAAAGCTGAAAGGGTCTTCAGTAGAGATGGATAGTCGAGCTGGGCTATCAGACGGTCACCTCTGTAGCTGTAGTGTCATTTTTCCTATGGTCCAATGTGTAAATGAAACAAAAAAGTGCACGTTTGTTATGATGTCCAAGATGGGGACCAGGATGTGGACATAATAAAAAATTAGGGAACATGATAGGAGACATTTCTACAATACATATAATCATTCTTATCTATCTAATACGATGATAACAGCTCTCCATATCTGCAGTCCACCACAAGGACCACCCTCTCTAATCCCTGAAAAATGAAATCATCCTCAGTGATGAAGAGAGGGGGCTAAGTGCCCCCAATGGTCTCAGAGCATTGACTCTTCTAAGAGTCCTAAGAGTCCTGCTCACACTGATGGGGTGAAGCTGTGGGACCCTATTTTCAGAGATGATGTCCTCCACCCAACTCTCAAAAAGCTGAAAGGGTCTTCAGTAGAGATGGATAGTCGAGCTGGGCTATCAGACGGTCACCTCTGTAGCTATAGTGTCATTTTTCCTATGGTCCAATGTGTAAATTAAACAAAAAAGTGCACGTTTGTTATGATGTCCAAGATGGGGACCAGGATGTGGACATAATAAAAAATTAGGGAACATGATAGGAGACATTTCTACAATACATATAATCATTCTTATCTATCTAATACGATCACAACAGCTCTCCATACCTGCAGTCCACCACAAGGACCACTCTCTCTAATCCCTGAAAAATGAAATCATCCTCAGTGACGAAGAGAGGGGGCTAAGCGCCCCCCATGGTCTCAGAGCATTGACTCTTCTAAGAGTCCTAAGATTCCTGCTCACACTGATGGGGTGCAGCTGTGGGACCCTATTTTCAGAGATGATGTCCTCCACCCAACTCTCAAAAAGCTGAAAGGGTCTTCAGTAGAGATGGATAGTCGAGCTGGGCTATCAGACGGTCACCTCTGTAGCTGTAGTGTCATTTTTCCTATGGTCCAATGTGTAAATTAAACAAAAAAGTGCACGTTTGTTATGATGTCCAAGATGGGGACCAGGATGTGGACATAATAAAAAAATAGGGAACATGATAGGAGACATTTCTACAATACATATAATCATTCTTATCTATCTAATACGATGACAACAGCTCTCCATACCTGCAGTCCACAACAAGGACCACCCTCTCTAATCCCTGAAAAATGAAATCATCCTCAGTGACGAAGAGAGGGGGCTAAGCGCCCCCATGGTCTCAGAGCATTAACTCTTCTAAGAGTCCTAAGAGTCCTGCTCACACTGATGGGTGCAGCTGTGGGACCCTATTTTCAGAGATGATGTCCTCCACCCAACTCTCAAAAAGCTGAAAGGGTCTTCAGTAGAGATGGATAGTCGAGCTGGGCTATCAGACGGTCACCTCTGTAGCTGTAGTGTCATTTTTCCTATGGCCCAATGTGTAAATTAAACAAAAAAGTGCACGTTTGTTATGATGTCCAAGATGGGGACCAGGATGTGGACATAATAAAAAATTAGGGAACATGATAGGAGACATTTCTACAATACATATAATCATTCTTATCTATCTAATACGATCACAACAGCTCTCCATACCTGCAGTCCACCACAAGGACCACTCTCTCTAATCCCTGAAAAATGAAATCATCCTCAGTGACGAAGAGAGGGGGCTAAGCGCCCCCCATGGTCTCAGAGCATTGACTCTTCTAAGAGTCCTAAGATTCCTGCTCACACTGATGTGGTGCAGCTGTGGGACCCTATTTTCAGAGATGATGTCCTCCACCCAACTCTCAAAAAGCTGAAAGGGTCTTCAGTAGAGATGGATAGTCGAGCTGGGCTATCAGACGTCACCTCTGTAGCTGTAGTGTCATTTTTCCTATGGTCCAATGTGTAAATTAAACAAAAAAGTGCACATTTGTTATGATTTCCAAGATGGGGACCAGGATGTGGACATAATAAAAAAATAGGGAACATGATAGGAGACATTTCTACAATACATATAATCATTCTTATCTATCTAATACGATGACAACAGCTCTCCATACCTGCAGTCCACCACAAGGACCACCCTCTCTATTCCCTGAAAAGTGAAATCATCCTCAGTGACGAAGAGAGGGGGCTAAGTGCCCCCAATGGTCTCAGAGCATTGACTCTTCTAAGAGTCCTAAGAGTCCTGCTCACACTGATGGGGTGCAGCTGTGGGACCCTATTTTCAGAGATGATGTTCTCCACCCAACTCTCAAAAAGCTGAAAGGGTCTTCAGTAGAGATGGATAGTCGAGCTGGGCTATCAGACGGTCACCTCTGTAGCTGTAGTGTCATTTTTCCTATGGTCCAATGTGTAAATTAAACAAAAAAGTGCACATTTGTTATGATGTCCAAGATGGGGACCAGGATGTGGACATAATAAAAAATTAGGGAACATGATAGGAGACATTTCTACAATACATATAATCATTCTTATCTATTTAATACGATGACAACAGCTCTCCATACCTGCAGTCCACCACAAGGACCACCCTCTCTAATCCCTGAAAAATGAAATCATCCTCAGTGACGAAGAGAGGGGGCTAAGCGCCCCCCATGGTCTCAGAGCATTGACTCTTCTAAGAGTCCTAAGAGTCCTGCTCACACTGATGGGGTGCAGCTGTGGGACCCTATTTTCAGTGATGATGTCCTCCACCCAACTCTCAAAAAGCTGAAAGGGTCTTCAGTAGAGATGGATAGTCGAGCTGGGCTATCAGACGGTCACCTCTGTAGCTGTAGTGTCATTTTTCCTATGGTCCAATGTGTAAATTAAACAAAAAAGTGCACATTTGTTATGATGTCCAAGATGGGGACCAGGATGTGGACATAATAAAAAATTAGGGAACATGATAGGAGACATTTCTACAATACATATAATCATTCTTATCTATTTAATACGATGACAACAGCTCTCCATACCTGCAGTCCACCACAAGGACCACCCTCTCTAATCCCTGAAAAATGAAATCATCCTCAGTGACGAAGAAAGGGGGCTAAGCGCCCCCCATGGTCTCAGAGCATTGACTCTTCTAAGAGTCCTAAGAGTCCTGCTCACACTGATGGGGTGCAGCTGTGGGACCCTATTTTCAGTGATGATGTCCTCCACCCAACTCTCAAAAAGCTGAAAGGGTCTTCAGTAGAGATGGATAGTCGAGCTGGGCTATCAGACGGTCACCTCTGTAGCTGTAGTGTCATTTTTCCTATGGTCCAATGTGTAAATGAAACAAAAAAGTGCACGTTTGTTATGATGTCCAAGATGGGGACCAGGATGTGGACATAATAAAAAATTAGGGAACATGATAGGAGACATTTCTACAATACATATAATCATTCTTATCTATCTAATACGATGATAACAGCTCTCCATATCTGCAGTCCACCACAAGGACCACCCTCTCTAATCCCTGAAAAATGAAATCATCCTCAGTGATGAAGAGAGGGGGCTAAGTGCCCCCAATGGTCTCAGAGCATTGACTCTTCTAAGAGTCCTAAGAGTCCTGCTCACACTGATGGGGTGAAGCTGTGGGACCCTATTTTCAGAGATGATGTCCTCCACCCAACTCTCAAAAAGCTGAAAGGGTCTTCAGTAGAGATGGATAGTCGAGCTGGGCTATCAGACGGTCACCTCTGTAGCTATAGTGTCATTTTTCCTATGGTCCAATGTGTAAATTAAACAAAAAAGTGCACGTTTGTTATGATGTCCAAGATGGGGACCAGGATGTGGACATAATAAAAAATTAGGGAACATGATAGGAGACATTTCTACAATACATATAATCATTCTTATCTATCTAATACGATCACAACAGCTCTCCATACCTGCAGTCCACCACAAGGACCACTCTCTCTAATCCCTGAAAAATGAAATCATCCTCAGTGACGAAGAGAGGGGGCTAAGCGCCCCCCATGGTCTCAGAGCATTGACTCTTCTAAGAGTCCTAAGATTCCTGCTCACACTGATGGGGTGCAGCTGTGGGACCCTATTTTCAGAGATGATGTCCTCCACCCAACTCTCAAAAAGCTGAAAGGGTCTTCAGTAGAGATGGATAGTCGAGCTGGGCTATCAGACGGTCACCTCTGTAGCTGTAGTGTCATTTTTCCTATGGTCCAATGTGTAAATTAAACAAAAAAGTGCACGTTTGTTATGATGTCCAAGATGGGGACCAGGATGTGGACATAATAAAAAAATAGGGAACATGATAGGAGACATTTCTACAATACATATAATCATTCTTATCTATCTAATACGATGACAACAGCTCTCCATACCTGCAGTCCACAACAAGGACCACCCTCTCTAATCCCTGAAAAATGAAATCATCCTCAGTGACGAAGAGAGGGGGCTAAGCGCCCCCATGGTCTCAGAGCATTAACTCTTCTAAGAGTCCTAAGAGTCCTGCTCACACTGATGGGTGCAGCTGTGGGACCCTATTTTCAGAGATGATGTCCTCCACCCAACTCTCAAAAAGCTGAAAGGGTCTTCAGTAGAGATGGATAGTCGAGCTGGGCTATCAGACGGTCACCTCTGTAGCTGTAGTGTCATTTTTCCTATGGCCCAATGTGTAAATTAAACAAAAAAGTGCACGTTTGTTATGATGTCCAAGATGGGGACCAGGATGTGGACATAATAAAAAATTAGGGAACATGATAGGAGACATTTCTACAATACATATAATCATTCTTATCTATCTAATACGATGACAACAGCTCTCCATACCTGCAGTCCACCACAAGGACCACCCTCTCTAATCCCTGAAAAATGAAATCATCCTCAGTGACGAAGAGAGGGGGCCAAGCGCCCCCCATGGTACCAGAGCATTGACTCTTCTAAGAGTCCTAAGAGTCCTGCTCACACTGATGGGGTGAAGCTGTGGGACCCTATTTTCAGAGATGATGTCCTCCACCCAACTCTCAAAAAGCTGAAAGGGTCTTCAGTAGAGATGGATAGTCGAGCTGGGCTATCAGACGGTCACCTCTGTAGCTGTAGTGTCATTTTTCCTATGGTCCAATGTGTAAATTAAACAAAAAAGTGCACGTTTGTTATGATGTCCAAGATGGGGACCAGGATGTGGACATAATAAGAAATTAGGGAACATGATAGGAGACATTTCTACAATACATATAATCATTCTTATCTATCTAATACGATGACAACAGCTCTCCATACCTGCAGTCCACCACAAGGACCACCCTCTCTAATCCCTGAAAAATGAAATCATCCTCAGGGACGAAGAGAGGGGGCTAAGCGCCCCCCATGGTTTTAGAGCATTGACTCTTCTAAGAGTCCTAAGAGTCCTGCTTACACTGATGGGGTGCAGCTGTGGGACCCTATTTTCAGAGATGATGTCCTCCACCCAACTCTCAAAAAGCTGAAAGGGTCTTCAGTAGAGATGGATAGTCGAGCTGGGCTATCAGACGGTCACCTCTGTAGCTGTAGTGTCATTTTTCCTATAATCCAATGTGTAAATTAAACAAAAAAGTGCACGTTTGTTGTGATGTTCAAGATGGGGACCAGGATGTGGACATAATAAAAAATTAGGGAACATGATAGGAGACATTTCTACAATACATATAATCATTCTTATCTATCTAATACGATCACAACAGCTCTCCATACCTGCAGTCCACCACAAGGACCACTCTCTCTAATCCCTGAAAAATGAAATCATCCTCAGTGACGAAGAGAGGGGGCTAAGCGCCCCCCATGGTCTCAGAGCATTGACTCTTCTAAGAGTCCTAAGATTCCTGCTCACACTGATGTGGTGCAGCTGTGGGACCCTATTTTCAGAGATGATGTCCTCCACCCAACTCTCAAAAAGCTGAAAGGGTCTTCAGTAGAGATGGATAGTCGAGCTGGGCTATCAGACGGTCACCTCTGTAGCTGTAGTGTCATTTTTCCTATGGTCCAATGTGTAAATTAAACAAAAAAGTGCACATTTGTTATGATTTCCAAGATGGGGACCAGGATGTGGACATAATAAAAAAATAGGGAACATGATAGGAGACATTTCTACAATACATATAATCATTCTTATCTATCTAATACGATGACAACAGCTCTCCATACCTGCAGTCCACCACAAGGACCACCCTCTCTATTCCCTGAAAAGTGAAATCATCCTCAGTGACGAAGAGAGGGGGCTAAGTGCCCCCAATGGTCTCAGAGCATTGACTCTTCTAAGAGTCCTAAGAGTCCTGCTCACACTGATGGGGTGCAGCTGTGGGACCCTATTTTCAGAGATGATGTTCTCCACCCAACTCTCAAAAAGCTGAAAGGGTCTTCAGTAGAGATGGATAGTCGAGCTGGGCTATCAGACGGTCACCTCTGTAGCTGTAGTGTCATTTTTCCTATGGTCCAATGTGTAAATTAAACAAAAAAGTGCACATTTGTTATGATGTCCAAGATGGGGACCAGGATGTGGACATAATAAAAAATTAGGGAACATGATAGGAGACATTTCTACAATACATATAATCATTCTTATCTATTTAATACGATGACAACAGCTCTCCATACCTGCAGTCCACCACAAGGACCACCCTCTCTAATCCCTGAAAAATGAAATCATCCTCAGTGACGAAGAGAGGGGGCTAAGCGCCCCCCATGGTCTCAGAGCATTGACTCTTCTAAGAGTCCTAAGAGTCCTGCTCACACTGATGGGGTGCAGCTGTGGGACCCTATTTTCAGTGATGATGTCCTCCACCCAACTCTCAAAAAGCTGAAAGGGTCTTCAGTAGAGATGGATAGTCGAGCTGGGCTATCAGACGGTCACCTCTGTAGCTGTAGTGTCATTTTTCCTATGGTCCAATGTGTAAATTAAACAAAAAAGTGCACATTTGTTATGATGTCCAAGATGGGGACCAGGATGTGGACATAATAAAAAATTAGGGAACATGATAGGAGACATTTCTACAATACATATAATCATTCTTATCTATTTAATACGATGACAACAGCTCTCCATACCTGCAGTCCACCACAAGGACCACCCTCTCTAATCCCTGAAAAATGAAATCATCCTCAGTGACGAAGAGAGGGGGCTAAGCGCCCCCCATGGTCTCAGAGCATTGACTCTTCTAAGAGTCCTAAGAGTCCTGCTCACACTGATGGGGTGCAGCTGTGGGACCCTATTTTCAGTGATGATGTCCTCCACCCAACTCTCAAAAAGCTGAAAGGGTCTTCAGTAGAGATGGATAGTCGAGCTGGGCTATCAGACGGTCACCTCTGTAGCTGTAGTGTCATTTTTCCTATGGTCCAATGTGTAAATTAAACAAAAAAGTGCACGTTTGTTATGATGTCCAAGATGGGGACCAGGATGTGGACATAATAAAAAATTAGGGAACATGATAGGAGACATTTTTACAATACATATAATCATTCTTATCTATCTAATACGATGATAACAGCTCTCCATATCTGCAGTCCACCACAAGGACCACCCTCTCTAATCCCTGAAAAATGAAATCATCCTCAGTGATGAAGAGAGGGGGCTAAGTGCCCCCAATGGTCTCAGAGCATTGACTCTTCTAAGAGTCCTAAGAGTCCTGCTCACACTGATGGGGTGCAGCTGTGGGACCCTATTTTCAGAGATGATGTCCTCCACCCAACTCTCAAAAAGCTGAAAGGGTCTTCAGTAGAGATGGATAGTCGAGCTGGGCTATCAGACGGTCACCTCTGTAGCTGTAGTGTCATTTTTCCTATTGTCCAATGTGTAAATTAAACAAAAAAGTGCACGTTTGTTATGATGTCCAAGATGGGGACCAGGATGTGGACATAATAAAAAATTAGGGAACATGATAGGAGACATTTCTACAATACATATAATCATTCTTATCTATCTAATACGATGACAACAGCTCTCCATACCTGCAGTCCACCACAAGGACCAGCCTCTCTAATCCCTGAAAAATGAAATCATCCTCAGTGACGAAGAGAGGGGGCCAAGCGCCCCCCATGGTACCAGAGCATTGACTCTTCTAAGAGTCCTAAGAGTCCTGCTCACACTGATGGGGTGAAGCTGTGGGACCCTATTTTCAGAGATGATGTCCTCCACCCAACTCTCAAAAAGCTGAAAGGGTCTTCAGTAGAGATGGATAGTCGAGCTGGGCTATCAGACGGTCACCTCTGTAGCTGTAGTGTCATTTTTCCTATGGTCCAATGTGTAAATTAAACAAAAAAGTGCACGTTTGTTATGATGTCCAAGATAGGGACCAGGATGTGGACATAATAAAAAATTAGGGAACATGATAGGAGACATTTCTACAATACATATAATCATTCTTATCTATCTAATACGATGACAACAGCTCTCCATACCTGCAGTCCACCACAAGGACCACCCTCTCTAATCCCTGAAAAATGAAATCATCCTCAGGGACGAAGAGAGGGGGCTAAGCGCCCCCCATGGTTTTAGAGCATTGATTCTTCTAAGAGTCCTAAGAGTCCTGCTTACACTGATGGGGTGCAGCTGTGGGACCCTATTTTCAGAGATGATGTCCTCCACCCAACTCTCAAAAAGCTGAAAGGGTCTTCAGTAGAGATGGATAGTCGAGCTGGGCTATCAGACGGTCACCTCTGTAGCTGTAGTGTCATTTTTCCTATGGTCCAATGTGTAAATTAAACAAAAAAGTGCACGTTTGTTATGATGTCCAAGATGGGGACCAGGATGTGGACATAATAAAAAATTAGGGAACATGATAGGAGACATTTCTACAATACATATAATCATTCTTATCTATTTAATACGATGACAACAGCTCTCCATACCTGCAGTCCACCACAAGGACCACCCTCTCTAATCCCTGAAAAATGAAATCATCCTCAGTGACGAAGAGAGGGGGCTAAGCGCCCCCCATGGTCTCAGAGCATTGACTCTTCTAAGAGTCCTAAGAGTCCTGCTCACACTGATGGGGTGCAGCTGTGGGACCCTATTTTCAGAGATGATGTCCTCCACCCAACTCTCAAAAAGCTGAAAGGGTCTTCAGTAGAGATGGATAGTCGAGCTGGGCTATCAGACGGTCACCTCTGTAGCTGTAGTGTCATTTTTCCTATGGTCCAATGTGTAAATTAAACAAAAAAGTGCACGTTTGTTATGATGTCCAAGATGGGGACCAGGATGTGGACATAATAAGAAATTAGGGAACATGATAGGAGACATTTCTACAATACATATAATCATTCTTATCTATCTAATACGATGACAACAGCTCTCCATACCTGCAGTCCACCACAAGGACCACCCTCTCTAATCCCTGAAAAATGAAATCATCCTCAGGGACGAAGAGAGGGGGCTAAGCGCCCCCCATGGTTTTAGAGCATTGACTCTTCTAAGAGTCCTAAGAGTCCTGCTTACACTGATGGGGTGCAGCTGTGGGACCCTATTTTCAGAGATGATGTCCTCCACCCAACTCTCAAAAAGCTGAAAGGGTCTTCAGTAGAGATGGATAGTCGAGCTGGGCTATCAGACGGTCACCTCTGTAGCTGTAGTGTCATTTTTCCTATAATCCAATGTGTAAATTAAACAAAAAAGTGCACGTTTGTTGTGATGTTCAAGATGGGGACCAGGATGTGGACATAATAAAAAATTAGGGAACATGATAGGAGACATTTCTACAATACATATAATCATTCTTATCTATCTAATACGATCACAACAGCTCTCCATACCTGCAGTCCACCACAAGGACCACTCTCTCTAATCCCTGAAAAATGAAATCATCCTCAGTGACGAAGAGAGGGGGCTAAGCGCCCCCCATGGTCTCAGAGCATTGACTCTTCTAAGAGTCCTAAGATTCCTGCTCACACTGATGTGGTGCAGCTGTGGGACCCTATTTTCAGAGATGATGTCCTCCACCCAACTCTCAAAAAGCTGAAAGGGTCTTCAGTAGAGATGGATAGTCGAGCTGGGCTATCAGACGGTCACCTCTGTAGCTGTAGTGTCATTTTTCCTATGGTCCAATGTGTAAATTAAACAAAAAAGTGCACATTTGTTATGATTTCCAAGATGGGGACCAGGATGTGGACATAATAAAAAAATAGGGAACATGATAGGAGACATTTCTACAATACATATAATCATTCTTATCTATCTAATACGATGACAACAGCTCTCCATACCTGCAGTCCACCACAAGGACCACCCTCTCTATTCCCTGAAAAGTGAAATCATCCTCAGTGACGAAGAGAGGGGGCTAAGTGCCCCCAATGGTCTCAGAGCATTGACTCTTCTAAGAGTCCTAAGAGTCCTGCTCACACTGATGGGGTGCAGCTGTGGGACCCTATTTTCAGAGATGATGTTCTCCACCCAACTCTCAAAAAGCTGAAAGGGTCTTCAGTAGAGATGGATAGTCGAGCTGGGCTATCAGACGGTCACCTCTGTAGCTGTAGTGTCATTTTTCCTATGGTCCAATGTGTAAATTAAACAAAAAAGTGCACATTTGTTATGATGTCCAAGATGGGGACCAGGATGTGGACATAATAAAAAATTAGGGAACATGATAGGAGACATTTCTACAATACATATAATCATTCTTATCTATTTAATACGATGACAACAGCTCTCCATACCTGCAGTCCACCACAAGGACCACCCTCTCTAATCCCTGAAAAATGAAATCATCCTCAGTGACGAAGAGAGGGGGCTAAGCGCCCCCCATGGTCTCAGAGCATTGACTCTTCTAAGAGTCCTAAGAGTCCTGCTCACACTGATGGGGTGCAGCTGTGGGACCCTATTTTCAGTGATGATGTCCTCCACCCAACTCTCAAAAAGCTGAAAGGGTCTTCAGTAGAGATGGATAGTCGAGCTGGGCTATCAGACGGTCACCTCTGTAGCTGTAGTGTCATTTTTCCTATGGTCCAATGTGTAAATTAAACAAAAAAGTGCACATTTGTTATGATGTCCAAGATGGGGACCAGGATGTGGACATAATAAAAAATTAGGGAACATGATAGGAGACATTTCTACAATACATATAATCATTCTTATCTATTTAATACGATGACAACAGCTCTCCATACCTGCAGTCCACCACAAGGACCACCCTCTCTAATCCCTGAAAAATGAAATCATCCTCAGTGACGAAGAGAGGGGGCTAAGCGCCCCCCATGGTCTCAGAGCATTGACTCTTCTAAGAGTCCTAAGAGTCCTGCTCACACTGATGGGGTGCAGCTGTGGGACCCTATTTTCAGTGATGATGTCCTCCACCCAACTCTCAAAAAGCTGAAAGGGTCTTCAGTAGAGATGGATAGTCGAGCTGGGCTATCAGACGGTCACCTCTGTAGCTGTAGTGTCATTTTTCCTATGGTCCAATGTGTAAATTAAACAAAAAAGTGCACGTTTGTTATGATGTCCAAGATGGGGACCAGGATGTGGACATAATAAAAAATTAGGGAACATGATAGGAGACATTTTTACAATACATATAATCATTCTTATCTATCTAATACGATGATAACAGCTCTCCATATCTGCAGTCCACCACAAGGACCACCCTCTCTAATCCCTGAAAAATGAAATCATCCTCAGTGATGAAGAGAGGGGGCTAAGTGCCCCCAATGGTCTCAGAGCATTGACTCTTCTAAGAGTCCTAAGAGTCCTGCTCACACTGATGGGGTGCAGCTGTGGGACCCTATTTTCAGAGATGATGTCCTCCACCCAACTCTCAAAAAGCTGAAAGGGTCTTCAGTAGAGATGGATAGTCGAGCTGGGCTATCAGACGGTCACCTCTGTAGCTGTAGTGTCATTTTTCCTATTGTCCAATGTGTAAATTAAACAAAAAAGTGCACGTTTGTTATGATGTCCAAGATGGGGACCAGGATGTGGACATAATAAAAAATTAGGGAACATGATAGGAGACATTTCTACAATACATATAATCATTCTTATCTATCTAATACGATGACAACAGCTCTCCATACCTGCAGTCCACCACAAGGACCAGCCTCTCTAATCCCTGAAAAATGAAATCATCCTCAGTGACGAAGAGAGGGGGCCAAGCGCCCCCCATGGTACCAGAGCATTGACTCTTCTAAGAGTCCTAAGAGTCCTGCTCACACTGATGGGGTGAAGCTGTGGGACCCTATTTTCAGAGATGATGTCCTCCACCCAACTCTCAAAAAGCTGAAAGGGTCTTCAGTAGAGATGGATAGTCGAGCTGGGCTATCAGACGGTCACCTCTGTAGCTGTAGTGTCATTTTTCCTATGGTCCAATGTGTAAATTAAACAAAAAAGTGCACGTTTGTTATGATGTCCAAGATAGGGACCAGGATGTGGACATAATAAAAAATTAGGGAACATGATAGGAGACATTTCTACAATACATATAATCATTCTTATCTATCTAATACGATGACAACAGCTCTCCATACCTGCAGTCCACCACAAGGACCACCCTCTCTAATCCCTGAAAAATGAAATCATCCTCAGGGACGAAGAGAGGGGGCTAAGCGCCCCCCATGGTTTTAGAGCATTGATTCTTCTAAGAGTCCTAAGAGTCCTGCTTACACTGATGGGGTGCAGCTGTGGGACCCTATTTTCAGAGATGATGTCCTCCACCCAACTCTCAAAAAGCTGAAAGGGTCTTCAGTAGAGATGGATAGTCGAGCTGGGCTATCAGACGGTCACCTCTGTAGCTGTAGTGTCATTTTTCCTATGGTCCAATGTGTAAATTAAACAAAAAAGTGCACGTTTGTTATGATGTCCAAGATGGGGACCAGGATGTGGACATAATAAAAAATTAGGGAACATGATAGGAGACATTTCTACAATACATATAATCATTCTTATCTATTTAATACGATGACAACAGCTCTCCATACCTGCAGTCCACCACAAGGACCACCCTCTCTAATCCCTGAAAAATGAAATCATCCTCAGTGACGAAGAGAGGGGGCTAAGCGCCCCCCATGGTCTCAGAGCATTGACTCTTCTAAGAGTCCTAAGAGTCCTGCTCACACTGATGGGGTGCAGCTGTGGGACCCTATTTTCAGAGATGATGTCCTCCACCCAACTCTCAAAAAGCTGAAAGGGTCTTCAGTAGAGATGGATAGTCGAGCTGGGCTATCAGACGGTCACCTCTGTAGCTGTAGTGTCATTTTTCCTATGGTCCAATGTGTAAATTAAACAAAAAAGTGCACGTTTGTTATGATGTCCAAGATGGGGACCAGGATGTGGACATAATAAAAAATTAGGGAACATGATAGGAGACATTTCTACAATACATATAATCATTCTTATCTATCTAATACGATGACAACAGCTCTCCATACCGTATTTCATGGTCAATCCAGGTTTGTCAGTGATGGCACTGACATAATGTATGGCGTCTTTTTCGGGCGTTATCCTTTGCCTTTTCATTGTGAAAATCCAGTTGCCTATATCAAAGCAAATTCTACTACTTGTAAAGTATGCAGAAAATGAAATGTAGAACATATAACATCAACTGCTTAGGAACGCATCATAGGTTAGTACTTAAAAGGATATTGTCATGTTCTAGTCATAATGCAAGCTGGACATTTTTCATGTTACCCTGTAATCGCCGGCCTGTTCTAATGCTCACAAGCAAAGATATATGCTCAGCTGCTAAGGCTTCCCTCTGCCTTCTGAATGAAAATTGAATATGTCTGGCTCACTGTGTATATAGCAGGTGCTCAGAAAAAATAAGAGTCAATTCAAAAGAAATAGCTCTGGTACACTATAGTGATTAATAACGTAAGAAAAGAACTCTTGGAATGCTGAAAATTCTTTATTTGTGCAAAAGGATAATTCATCCAACGTTTCGACCTTGTTTTTAGGTCTTTATCAAGGATAAAGTTATCTAAGATCATAAAGGGTTACAAAACCATATAAACACGTAATTAGTACATAGTACAACATAACAGTACAATATATTGCTACTTGAGAGTACAATGGGTCAAATGACCATGAGGCACATACAAAAAATTTTTCCAAAGCCATAGTGAAAACATTTGTACTGAGGAAAGAAAATTTCCACATGACCTATCTGGAGAAACATTCTGGATCAAACAACCAAAAATAGTCAAGCAGGTAAATACACACCTATATTTCATAACAGGATGATATGTGTTCAATTGTATAGCGTCATTGCCATTAAGGTACAAATGGAAAACTTGCAATCCTATATAGTGAAGGAAATGAACACATATCATATCAAAGAACACAGGAACATGGGTGTGAGAAAAACCTCAATGTTTATACTTTGTTCTTTATAATGGTGTGAACATGTATATGTCTCAGTACCTTATGCACTTGAGAATTCTAGTGAGTAGATGATGAAAGCCTATTCCAGAACTGGAATCGGTAAATAATTGTAGGTGGAATCTAAATGAAAAGATGGTACAAGTGTTATCATGACACGTGGGCTATAACACAATGGACCGTGTGACAAAGAAGAAAGGAGAGAAAGAAGAGGAAGAAAATGGAACTACCTGTAACATTACGTGATAGTCACTGGTAAGTCTCACTTGACAATTCAGGTGAAAAAGGATTCCTTTATTAAAGGGTTCTCAGTCGCCTCAGGATCATGAAATACTAGGGTAAATGATATGAGAATGGGTAAGAAGCACCACTAAAGGAAATATGAAATGCAGGACATATATCTATAAACCCCTGAACTACATGATAGAAATAAAAAGAAGAAAAAAGAAAAAAAAGAAGAAAGAAGAACACATAGAATGCGGAAAGAGAATGGGTACAACTACCTGAGTTACTGCAGGGAGGCCCCTGGTTGGTATTGTGAGGGTTAGTGGAATTCCTTCACTGAAGGGTTCTCAGTTGCCTCAGGTTCGTGAAAAATGCTATAGACAAATAATGCCCGGAGAAAAGGGGTTCATATACAGCGAATAATGGTAATACAAGGTACATGTGTCACATGTAATAGTATATATATATATATTGTACTAAGCTCTACACCAGAAATAGAAAGTAGTCCCTCTGCCTTCTGTCTAGGTGCCCTGAGTTATGTCCTGTAAACTGTCACAGCGACCCAGACACACATGTGTAGTAGGGGAATATCCCTGCTGAGATGCCAGTGCTAGAGCACTCGTTTGCTGTGGAGTTGAACGCTATGTGAGCAGTTCTTACCTTCAATGAGCAGAAGTCTCTTTTTTCAGATTTCAATATCTCTGTGGGTATCTGGCAGAAATATGGAATACTCTTTACTGCTAAGACCCTGTACACCACTCCCACTAAAGGGGGCTTTACACGCTGCGACATCGCTAATGCGGAGTCGTTGGGGTCACGGAATTTGTGACGCACATCCGGCCGCATTAGCGATGTTGCTGCGTGTGACACCGATGAGCGATTTTGCATCGTTGCAAAAACGTGCAAAATCGCTCATCGGTGACATGGGTCTCCATTCTCGATTATCGTTACTGCAGCAGTAACGATGTAGTTCGTCGCTCCTGCGGCAGCACACATCACTCCGTGTGACACCGCAGAAACGAGGAACCTCTCCTTACCTGCCTCCCAGCCGCTATGAGGAAGGAAGGAGGTGGGCGGGATGTTCCGGCCACTCATCTCCGCCCCTCCGCTGCTATTGGGCGGTCGCTCAGTGACGTCGCTGTGACGCCGCACGGACCGCCCCCTTAGAAAGGAGGCGGTTCGCCGGTCACAGCGACGTCGCCGGGCAGGTAAGTATGTGTGACGGGTCTGGTCGGTGTTGTGCGGCATGGGCAGCGATTTACCCGTGTCGCGCAACAGATGGGGACGGGTACCCACACTAGCGATATCGGGACCGATATCGCAGTGTGTAAAGTAGCCTTTAGTCACATGACCAAGACTGTATCTGTGTCCCTACAACACACTTGAGACAAATGTGTGTGTGAGCCTGCATTGTGGGGTATATATAATATATTATAGAGCTGGGAAGGATCATTCTAAGCAGTGAGCTGTTCCAGTATTTGTAGGAAAATACCCAGTAGAAGCATCAAACACAGCACCAATACCTCCCATCAGTATCCCACCACAGTGCCATGTAACCCATGCCCTACACTCCCATCTACACCAATACTATACAGGCACAAACTAGTATATCTGACTAAAAGCCCCCAAAATATGAAGAACGGCCTATAGTTGAGTGTGGATATAAAATCTATGTGAGCAGAGCTAGAATAGAAATCACTGATCGCATTGAAGTCATTCTGACCATAAATCACCATGATATCAAGGTGAGGAGTTGTGTGTTACTGCTGGGAGGAAAGGGTTAACAGTGGAATATTAAGGTGCATTTCTGTGTGCAGTGTTACTAGTCAATGTAACAATTCAGTATGAGCTGCTCTTGGTGCCGGGGGAGGGAGATGCTCTCCTGAGCAAGATAGATGGGGAATGAACATAATATCTATATAGTGTAAGGCAGGGGGTCTCAAACTCGGCTGGGTGTATGGGCCGCACAGAGGAAAAAAATAATTTGGGGGGCTGCATTCTTTGCAAGACAAAGTGACATTTTTATTGGTACCATATATGTATATATTTTTTTCACACACCTTTGGATGACTGATTTTCAACATTTTTCACTTGTTTATTATAACAAATGTGCACATTCTTTGGTTAAATCTAAAAAAAATAAATGTGATGTTAAAAAAAAGTCATGCCTTATTTTGTTTTTTTTTACATTTTATCCCTTTCTTTTAACTAATAGTGTTACAATTATGACGCTAGCGTTTTGTGAAGGGAATGCTTTGCCTACTTCCGTGACTATGGCCTTCTGGAACTGCTGCATTTTGGCTGACCTCTCCGCCTCGGGAATAAGAGACATAAAGTTCTCCTTGTAGCGTGGGTCTAACAGTGTTACCAACCAGTAATGATTGTCGGCCAAGATGTTCTTAACGCGAGGGTCACGAGACAGGCAGCTTACCATAAAGTCATCCATGTGCGCCAGACTCTTAACAGCCATCACTTCAGTATCCAGACCAACACGATGACTGAACATGCTGTCCTCCTCCTTCTCCTCCTCCTCATCTACCCTGTCCTCTGGCCAGCCACGCTGAACTGAGCATATGACTGGTATGCATGTCATATCCTCAATTTGGCCGGAGAGTTGCTCCATGTCTTCATCTTCCTCCTCGTCATAGTCCTCCACTGCACGTTGTGATGAGACGAGGCTGGGCTATGTGTTATCACCCACACCCACTACTGTTTCTTGCTCCAACTCATCGTGTTCCGCCTGCAATACATCATGTTTGGTTTTGAGCAGAGACCGTTTTAGAAGGCAGAGAAGCGGTATGGTGACGCTAATAATGGCGTCATCGCCGCTCACCATCTTGGTGGAGTCCTCAAAGTTTTGGAGGATGGTACATAGGTCGGACATCCATCTCCACTCCTCAGGTGTTATGTGTGGAGTTTGACCCATTTCCCGACGGCTTAGGTGATGCAGGTACTCAACAACTGCCCTCTTCTGCTCACATATCCTGATCAACATGTGCAGAGTTGAATTCCAACGCGTGGGGACATCACACACCAGTCTGTGAGCCGGAAGATGCAAACGACGCTGAAAGCCGGCAAGGCCAGCTGAAGCAGTAGGTGACTTTCGAAAATGTGCAGACAGGCGGCGAACTTTTACCAGCAGATCAGACAGCTCTGGGTATGACTTTAGAAACCGCTGAACCACGAGGTTGAGCACATGGGCCATGCATGGAACATGTGTCAGCTGGCCTCGCCTCAAAGCCGCCACTAGTTTCCGGCCATTGTCACACACAATCTTTCCTGGCTTTAGGTTCAGAGGTGTGAGCCAGTGATCTGCATGCTGTTTTAGAGCTGTCCACACCTCTTCTGCATTGTGGGATTTGTCACTTATGCAGATTAGCTGCAGCACAGCCTGTTGCCGCTTCGCCGAGGCAGTGCTGCAGTGCTTCCAGCTTGGGACTGGTGTGGAGGGTAAAGTGGATGAGGATGCGCAGGAGGAGGAGGAGGCTGAAGAGCATGACATTCCGGAGCTGTAGAGTGTGGGTGAAACCCTGACTGAGGTAGGGCCTGCAAACCTTGGTGTGGGAAGGACTTGTTCCGTTCCTCGCTCAAACTGGGTCCCAGCTGGGCTGGGCTGGGTAGGGCGTTGTGGGGGGTTTGTCTATCTCCGTTTGAGGTGAGTTTGTTTAAGTTAGCCTTTTCTTTGGCATTTTTTGGAGCCCTGCGGGTTGGGGAGTTGGTATCGCCCAGTAAGGCGTTCCCCGGGGGCTTGGATTGGGGTGACATTGTCAGTGGAAAACGGAGTTGAATTTTGGATTAGGAAATCGAAAACTGATCAGAGAGGTGTGGGTAGACTAGTCCGTTTGGGGATGGTTGTGGCATCTGATATGTGCCCGTTCAAGTGTCTCGGGAATTTTCAACAGATCCGTCCGAAGGTGGATGGCCCCTTATTATGTCACGAGGAAGGGTCCTTTTTATCGAGATACCAATTTGTGAGTGTTTTTAGGGCATGTTTGAAGTCGTTGGGGTTAGATCCGAAGTCTTTCGGATTGGGGCAGCGACGGAGGCCTCTATATGCGGCCTACCGGAGGAGACAGTTAAGCAGATTGGTAGGTGGAAGTCGCAGCGCTTTAAGTCGTATGTACGTCCCCAGGTGGTTGTTGGCAATTGAGGGGAAAAGGGGGGGGTATTAGGGTAGCAATGGGGGGGGGAGAGTGTGTGTTTTTTGTCAATTTGGTTTGGTGAGGCAATAAAATGGTGTCGTCTGTACATTTTGTATTGCAGAAGCACCCCCCCTTCCTTCCCTGGTCTGGATCCTTGGCCACTCTTATGTGTATTGGGGAGCCCGACGAGCGGACGCGAGATGGAACGGGAGACAGCTAGGTTTTGAGAAGGACCTGGCTCTCGTGCGATGGCTCGGTGTTCGGGGGTTAGGGTGGAACAGGGTGTTGCAGGAGGTGCATAGATACGCCCGGTTGGACAGACCTCCTGACATCTTAGTGTTGCATGCCGGGGGGAATGATTTGGGTGGGCGTCCTTTTCGAATCTTGATAAAGGACATCAAACGTTTTTTGGAGAGTAACTGTAAAGCGCGGGGTTAAATATTCCTGTTAAAACATAGTCTACGACGTTCCCTGAGTCACATGAGGTGTCTGCAAAATTTTGTGTTTGTAAATATGACGGTGCGGATTCCTTTAGCAGACATACACACATACATATGTGACGCCCTGACACTGCAGGTAGTCACACATAGGCCCCCGCATAACAACTTCCCTCACCTAAGTCACACAAAGCCAACCAGAAAATCCTAGTCACCTCCCCCAGGGAAAGACAGGCACACCAGTGGGCAGGACCAGACGGAAGGAAACGCCCACCTAGGGGTCTGGAGACCCCGGGGCAGGAAAAAGGAGTCAGTTGTTTTTAAGGAGAGTTGTGGAGTGAGGAGTAAGGAGTGGAGTCCAGGCCTCTGCTTTAGACCTGAGGCTGAACTGACAGGTTAGTTAACCCCGCTTAACTAACTTAAGACAACAAATGGGCTGCAATGCTGAGAACCTGCTTACCTACGTAACTGATGAGGGAGGATGTCGCAAATCCATGGGAAGATGTTCAAGCTCTCCTGCAGTTCTTGGTGGTCCGTACAGTCCGACCACTTCGAATTCTGAAAGGCACTCTTACCCTTTCTACCCTGGAACGAAGCTTACGCAAATAAACATGCTTGACCCTGGAATTGTTGACTCCGGTCTTCCTTTCATACCCCACACCTCCATTCCCATTTCTTATTTAAAAGTAATTACACAGACACAAATTTATCTTTGGATAATTTTGGCCATAGCAGCCATTTTATTAACAAGAATACATAACCAATAAAATTTGCAATGTGGTAAGGTCCTTGAAGCTACCAAAACCCTGGTGATTCCCATAACCGAGCAATAAAAAACCTCAACTTGCTCCCAGCCGTTACCCACACTGGCTCAGGAGCACCAAATGGTAAGGGTTAATCCTCCGTCAACCCCAACCACACCCCCAGGGGCCCCGACATACCCCGTCGGGGTTCCCCCCCAAAATCACCAGGGGACCATCAATTCTGCCAATGAGGGGATCCATACCCGGATGAATCCCCGAACCAATTTTAAACCAACTTCAAGGACCCACCAATAAACAACACCACAACGAAGGCACCTTGAAACCCTTCAAGTGCCTGAGACCCCCCGCAACCAAAGGGCCCTCTCAATACCTCCCTGCAAGCCAAGAGCCCATAAGTCAGTTCCCACCGCATTAAGGTGTACCCCGTCAGCCAACCAAAATTCCTCTTCCGTCCTTTCCAACTCAACATGCCGTATTGCTATACCCCCGTTCCGACTAACAAACTTCGAGATCGCCCTATTAACCTTCGCCCGCGCCTTGTTCAACCTGTCAACTGACCGCGCTTTCTGCCAACTCTTTCTCGCTACTATCTCCGACCAGACTATCGTTAGACCTGGAAACGACACCCATAACCGTAACAAATCATGTTTGATGTCCTTTATCAAGATTCGAAAAGGACGCCCACCCAAATCATTCCCCCCGGCATGCAACACTAAGATGTCAGGAGGTCTGTCCAACCGGGCGTATCTATGCACCTCCTGCAACACCCTGTTCCACCCTAACCCCCGAACACCGAGCCATCGCACGAGAGCCAGGTCCTTCTCAAAACCTAGCTGTCTCCCGTTCCATCTCGCGTCCGCTCGTCGGGCTCCCCAATACACATAAGAGTGGCCAAGGATCCAGACCAGGGAAGGAAGAGGGGGTGCTTCTGCAATACAAAATGTACAGACGACACCATTTTATTGCCTCACCAAACCAAATTTACAAAAAACACACACTCTCCCCCCCCCATTGCTACCCTAATACCCCCCCCTTTTCCCCTCAATTGCCAACAACCACCTGGGGACGTACATACGACTTAAAGCGCTGCGACTTCCACCTACCAATCTGCTTAACTGTCTCCTCCGGTAGGCCGCATATAGAGGCCTCCGTCGCTGCCCCAATCCGAAAGACTTCGGATCTAACCCCAACGACTTCAAACATGCCCTAAAAACACTCACAAATTGGTATCTCGATAAAAAGGACCCATCCTCATGACATAATAAGGGGCCATCCACCTTCGGACGGATCTGTTGAAAATTCCCGAGACACTTGAACGGGCACATATCAGATGCCACAACCATCCCCAAACGGACTAGTCTACCCACACCTCTCTGATCAGTTTTCGATTTCCTAATCCAAAATTCAACTCCGTTTTCCACTGACATAATGTCACCCCAATCCAAGCCCCCGGGGAACGCCTTACTGGGCGATACCAACTCCCCAACCCGCAGGGCTCCAAAAAACGCCAAAGAAAAGGCTAACTTAAACAAACTCACCTCAAACGGAGATAGACAAACCCCCCACAACGCCCTACCCAGCCGGGTAGGGACCCAGCCCAGCCCAGCTGGGACCCAGTTTGAGCGAGGAACGGAACAAGTCCTTCCCACACCAAGGTTTGCAGGCCCTACCTCAGTCAGGGTTTCACCCACACTCTACAGCTCCGGAATGTCATGCTCTTCAGCCTCCTCCTCCTCCTGCGCATCCTCATCCACTTTACCCTCCACACCAGTCCCAAGCTGGAAGCACTGCAGCACTGCCTCGGCGAAGCGGCAACAGACTGTGCTGCAGCTAATCTGCATAGGTGACAAACCCCACAATGCAGAAGAGGTGTGGACAGCTCTAAAACAGCATGCAGATCACTGGCTCACACCTCTGAACCTAAAGCCAGGAAAGGTTGTGTGTGACAATGGCCGGAACCTGGTGGCGGCTTTGAGGCGAGGCCAGCTGACACATGTTCCATGCATGGCCCATGTGCTCAACCTCGTGGTTCAGCGGTTTCTAAAGTCATACCCAGAGCTGTCTGATCTGCTGGTAAAAGTTCGCTGCCTGTCTGCACATTTTCGAAAGTCACCTACTGCTTCAGCCGGCCTTGCCGGCTTTCAGCGTCGTTTGCATCTTCCGGCTCACAGACTGGTGTGTGATGTCCCCACGCGTTGGAATTCAACTCTGCACATGTTGATCAGGATATGTGAGCAGAAGAGGGCAGTTGTTGAGTACCTGCATCACCTAAGCCGTCGGGAAATGGGTCAAACTCCACACATAACACCTGAGGAGTGGAGATGGATGTCCGACCTATGTACCATCCTCCAAAACTTTGAGGACTCCACCAAGATGGTGAGCGGCGATGACGCCATTATTAGCATCACCATACCGCTTCTCTGCCTTCTAAAACGGTCTCTGCTCAAAACCAAACATGATGCATTGCAGGCGGAACACGATGAGTTGGAGCAAGAAACAGTAGTGGGTGTGGGTGATAACACATAGCCCAGCCTCGTCTCATCACAACGTGCAGTGGAGGACTATGACGAGGAGGAGGATGAAGACATGGAGCAACTCTCCGGCCAAATTGAGGATATGACATGCATACCAGTCATATGCTCAGTTCAGCGTGGCTGGCCAGAGGACAGGGTAGATGATGAGGAGGAGGAGGAGGAGGAGGAGGAGAAGGAGGAGGACAGCATGTTCAGTCATCGTGTTGGTCTGGATACTGAAGTGATGGCTGTTAAGAGTCTGGCGCACATGGATGACTTTGTGGTAAGCTGCCTGTCTCGTGACTCTCGCGTTAAGAACATCTTGGCCGACAATCATTACTGGTTGGTAACACTGTTAGACCCACGCTACAAGGAGAACTTTATGTCTCTTATTCCCGAGGCGGAGAGGTCAGCCAAAATGCAGCAGTTCCGGAAGGCCATAGTCACGGAAGTAGGCAAAGCATTCCCTTCACAAAACGCTAGCGTCATAATTGTAACACTATTAGTTAAAAGAAAGGGATAAAATGTAAAAAAAAACAAAATAAGGCATGACTTTTTTTTAACATCAAATTTTTTTTTTTTAGATTTAACCAAAGAATGTGCACATTTGTTATAATAAACAAGTGAAAAATGTTGAAAATCAGTCATCCAAAGGTGTGTGAAAAAAATATATATATATGGTACCAATAAAAATGTCACTTTGTCCTGCAAAGAATGCAGCCCCCCAAATTATTTTTTTCCTCTGTGCGGCCCATACACCCAGCCGAGTTTGAGACCCCCTGCCTTACACTATATAGATATCATGTTCATTCCCCATCTATCTTGCTCAGGAGAGCATCTCCCTCCCCCGGCACCAAGAGCAGCTCATATTGAATTGTTACATTGACTAGTAACACTGCACACAGAAATGCACCTTAATATTCCACTGTTAACCCTTTCCTCCCAGCAGTAACACACAACTCCTCACCTTGATATCATGGTGATTTATGGTCAGAATGACTTCAATGCGATCAGTGATTTCTATTCTAGCTCTGCTCACATAGATTTTATATCCACACTCAACTATAGGCCGTTCTTCATATTTTGGGGGCTTTTAGTCAGATATACTAGTTTGTGCCTGTATAGTATTGGTGTAGATGGGAGTGTAGGGCATGGGTTACATGGCACTGTGGTGGGATACTGATGGGAGGTATTGGTGCTGTGTTTGATGCTTCTACTGGGTATTTTCCTACAAATACTGGAACAGCTCACTGCTTAGAATGATCCTTCCCAGCTCTATAATATATTATATATACCCCACAATGCAGGCTCACACACACATTTGTCTCAAGTGTGTTGTAGGGACACAGATACAGTCTTGGTCATGTGACTAAAGGCTACTTTACACACTGCGATATCGGTCCCGATATCGCTAGTGTGGGTACCCGCCCCATCTGTTGCGCGACACGGGCAAATCGCTGCCCATGCCGCACAACACCGACCAGACCCGTCACACATACTTACCTGACCGGCGACGTCGCTGTGACCGGCGAACCGCCTCCTTTCTAAGGGGGCGGTCCGTGCGGCGTCACAGCGACGTCACTGAGCGACCGCCCAATAGCAGCGGAGGGGCGGAGATGAGTGGCCGGAACATCCCGCCCACCTCCTTCCTTCCTCATAGCGGCTGGGAGGCAGGTAAGGAGAGGTTCCTCGTTTCTGCGGTGTCACACGGAGTGATGTGTGCTGCCGCAGGAGCGACGAACTACATCGTTACTGCTGCAGTAACGATAATCGAGAATGGAGACCCATGTCACCGATGAGCGATTTTGCACGTTTTTGCAACGATGCAAAATCGCTCATCGGTGTCACACGCAGCAACATCGCTAATGCGGCCGGATGTGCGTCACAAATTCCGTGACCCCAACGACTCCGCATTAGCGATGTCGCAGCGTGTAAAGCCCCCTTTAGTGGGAGTGGTGTACAGGGTCTTAGCAGTAAAGAGTATTCCATATTTCTGCCAGATACCCACAGAGATATTGAAATCTGAAAAAAGAGACTTCTGCTCATTGAAGGTAAGAACTGCTCACATAGCGTTCAACTCCACAGCAAACGAGTGCCCTAGCACTGGCATCTCAGCAGGGATATTCCCCTACTACACATGTGTGTCTGGGTCGCTGTGACAGTTTACAGGACATAACTCAAGGCACCTAGATAGAAGGCAGAGGTACTGGGATTGGTTGGTTTTTGGTGACGGAGGTGCAGGGGCTGGCGCCCATGTGCAGTGCTGGCTAAGGTATATTGATGATATTTTGATTTTTTGGCAGGGCACTGTGGAGCAGCTCGAGACATTTATGGAGGAACTTAATAACAACACCTTTAACATCAGATTGACGCATAAGCATAGCAGCAGTTGCGTTGACTTCCTGGATATTAAAATTTCATTCGGTTCTGAGCGAATTGTTCAGACCGACGTCCATAGGAAGGAAACATCAGTCAACGCACTGCTGCATGCTTCTTCTGCTCATACCCCCTCCACCATCCGGGCCGTACCGGCTGGCCAGTTCCTCAGGATGAAGCAAATTTGTTCGTCAGACACTGCTTTTGAACAACAGTCTGCCGACCTCCAGCGCCATAGGGGTGGCAAAGGCGGTCTTCCCCCGGTCTGCCTCAGCAACGGACACTAGCCAATAGTGACTAGTGAGATCAAGGGTAGAAAAATAATTTGCAGTTCTCAATGCAGCTAGCGATTCCTCAATACGGGGGAGTGGTGCCGTCCTTCTTCTTTAACAGGACCAACGGAGCTGCCCAAAGGCTACAACTGTCACGGATAACCCCAGCCGCCTTCATGTTGCTCAACATGTCCTTGGTACACTGGTAATGTGAAGGTGGTATTGGCTTATAGCTCTCTTTGATGGGTGGGTGTGCACCTGTGGGGATGTAGTGTTGGACCCCTTTTATTCCCCCAAAATCTAGCGGATGTTTGCTGAAGACTTGCTCGCTCGTATTCTTGCACTACCCTGTGGACCCGCTTCTTGTGATGTGAAGGTGTGGAGTCAGTGCCTACGTGTAATTCCTTACACCACTCCTCTGGCTGACTTGGTGAGCAGTCACTGACTGGGTGGGGTGCAGTAATAGTGGATGCTGCTACTTGGATAGCATGTGTATCTACTGTGAACAGCTTATCAATGGTGGCAAGTCGGGGCAGCTTAACCTCCTGCTCTCCGCAGTTTAACACTCTCACGGGCACTCTTCCCTTCCGCACTAATGAATAAAACTATGATGTAAATATCATATAGATACCCCACAATTGTAAATAAAGGTAGGTTATGGGAAAAGGGGGAACAGGGAAAGAGGAAAATAGTGTAATAAAGTATACCTTCTGGGGGTGAGAGGAAATGGCAGCACAGCCAGTGGAGGTGAAGCAAAAGGAAGCCTGCAACTAAAGAGTTGACAGCGTTATCACATGGTGACTGAGCCTGATTGTAAAGGGAGCATAGAGTGGAGCATACTCTGGGCACGTTAGAACCCAAGTTCTTAAACCATGAATATGGACCCCTTTTATTCTCCCAAAGTCTAGCGGATGTTTGCTGAAGACTTGCTCGTATTCTTGCACTACCCTGTGGACCCGCTTCTTGTGATGTGAAGGTGTGGAGTCAGTGCCTACGTGTAATTCCTTACACCACTCCTCTGGTTGACTTGGTGAGCTGTCACTGAATGGGTGTGGTGAAGTAACGGTGGATGCTGTGGCTTGGATATCATATTAAATATAGGGACCCCCATACAGTAGTATGAGAAATTTTTTTGTATTCAATGATCGGTATTACCTTCAGGGGCGCGGCACGTGGACGTGCGTTCCATTAGCCTCACTGCATTCCACTCCCATACAGGAAGTGGGCGCAGCTATTACTACGGTCGCACATAAAAGAACCCACAGCCACCACTGCACACAGCTGACTCCACCACTGGAAACCCACTTCTACACCAACGCAGGTAAGACAGGATCGGCACCTCTATGCTCCCGTTACAATCAGGCTCAGTCACCATGTGATAATGCTCTCAACAATTTAGTTGCAGGCTTCCCCTTGCTTCACCTCCACTGGCTGTGCTGCCATTTCCTCTCCCCCCTGGAAGGTATACTTTATTACACTATTTTCCTGTTTCCCTCTTCTCCCTTTTCCCATAACCTACCTTTATCTGCATTTGTGGGGTATCTATATACTATTTATATCACAGTTTTATTCATTAATACGGAAGGGAAGAGTGCGCGTGAGAGTGTTGAACTGCGGAGAGCAAGAGGTTAAGCTGCCCCGATTTGCCACCATTGATAAGCTGTTCACAGTAGATACACATGCTATCCAAGCAGCAGCAGCATCCACCATTACTGCACCCCACCCAGTCAGTGACAGCTCACCAAGTCAGCCAGAGGAGTGGTGTCAGGAATTACACGTAGGCACTGACTACACACCTTCACATCACAAGAAGGGGGTGCAAGTGTGACGCCCTGGACTAGCCAGTTAGTCACAGACATAACACACACACACCCCCTTTCCCGGATAGTTGCACTAGTCAGACACAAAACCGTTGTTGCCTCCCTCCAGAGGCTGATGTCCACACCAGGTGGGGCGGAGCCAGGCGGTTGGCCCCACCCACCAAGGAGTTCACAGGCCTGGAGGTGGGAAAACCAGTCAGTTAGTTGAAGTTCAGTTAAGAGTTGAACCGTGGAGGTAGTGAGTTCAGTGAAGAGCCCAGTTTTGGGTAGGAGTGCAAAACTGCTAGTGTCTGGGTCAGATCCCATGCACTATGGGGAGATAAGGTATGCACACCAGTGACTATGTAAGGGGAATACATGAAATAGCAGAAACTGCTGTGTGAATACTGACTTGAAAAATTCAATAGCTATATGCAAGAGTGAATATGTGAAAAATGGAATCTGCATTACTGCCATGAACATATGAATCAAGAGAAATTTAGCTACTGAATTGATCAATGCAATAGAGCCCCAACACTACGCCAAAGTATTTCTCTACGTTGGGGTCCCTAGCTTGTGTGTGTCCTCTCATGCAGTTAAAAAACCTACCGTGTATGAAAAATTGTTTAAAAGAACCGAAGTCCTCAGTGGTTGATACCTTTTAAAAAGATATATTTTACTTGTATCTACCGTGTATGGGAAGCTGAGACCCAGGCTATTTATGCGTATGATATGGATTGGCAATAGGTGTGGTTGGGGAGGGTTCACAAACGAAAAAATACTAACAAATAGGAATAACGTTTGGAACACCATTCTAAGTCCGAACTGGGTGCAAAAACCTAAAAAAACATCACTATGGGGAGATAAGGTATGCACACCAGTGACTATGTAAGGGGAATACATGAAATAGCAGAAACTGCTGTGTGAATACTGACTTGAAAAATCCAATAGCATTAATTCACATAATCCTAGTGACTGCGCACACAACATGGCCAAACGAAAACAAAAGACAGTACCTGGCCATTCAATCAAATGGAAACTCATAGGCAACACAGTCCATTAGACTAGGCAATTACATGCAGCCAAACAACGTTCATGGGCCTTGCCTCAGAGTCGAATCCACAACCTCTTGGAGAACAAGCAAAGAGCCTACCACTAAACCAACTCAGTGAAGTTGGAAACTGATTCTACATTAATTAACATAATCCTAGTGACTGCGCACACAACATGGCCAAACAAAAGCAAAAGACAGTACCTGGCCTATCAATCCAATGGAAACTCATAGGTAACACAGTACATTGGACTAGGCAATTACATGCAGCCATACAAAGCCCATGGGTCTTGCCCCAGAGTCGAACCCACAACCTCTCGTAGCCAGGGCAAAGAGCCTACCACTACACCAACACAGAGAAGTAGGTGAATGACTCTACATTAATTCACATAATCCTAGTGACTGCGCAAACAACATGGCCAAACAAATGCAAAAGACATTATCTGGCCTATCAATCCAATGGAAACTCATAGGCAACACAGTCCATTAGACTAGGCACTTACATGCAGCCATGTAAAGTTCATGGGCATTGCCTCAGAGTCGAACCCACAACCTCTTGGAGAACAAGCAAAGAGCCTACCACTAAACCAACTCAGAGAAGTTGGAAATCGACTCTACATTAATTAACATAATCCTAGTGACTGCGCACACAACATGGCCAAACAAAAGCAAAAGACAGTACGTGGCCTATCAATCCAACGGAAACTCATAGGTAACACAGTACATTGGACTAGGCAATTACATGCAGCCATACAAAGCCCATGGGCCTTGCCCCAGAGTCAAACCCACAACCTCTCATAGCCAAGGCAAAGAGCCTACCAATACACCAACACAGAGAAGTGGAAAACTGTTTCTACATTAATTCACATAATCCTAGTGACTGCGCACACAACATGGCCAAACAAAAGCAAAAGACAGTACCTGGCCTATCAATCCAATGGAAACTCATAGGCAACACAGTCCATTGGACTAGACAATTACATGGAGACATACAAAGTCCATGGGCCTTGCCTCAGAGTCAAACCCACAACTTCTCGCAGCCAAGCAAAGAGCCTACCACTACACTAACACAGAGAAGTGGGAAACTGATTCTACATTAATTCACATAATCCTACCGACTGCGCACACAACATGGCCAAACAAAAGACAATACCTAGCCTATTCATTCAATGAAAACTCATAGGCAACACAGTCCATTGGACTAGGCAATTACATTCAACCATACAAAGTCCATGGGCTTTGCCTCAAAGTCAAACCCACAACTTCTTGTAACCCAAGGAAAGAGCCTACCACTACACCAACACAGAGAAGAGAATGACTCTACATTAATTCACATAATCCTAGTGACTGCGCACACAACATGACCAAACGAAAACAAAAGACAGTCCCTGGCCTATCAATCCAATGGAAACTCATAGACAACATAGTCCATTGGACTACGCAATTATATGCAGCCATACAAACTCCATGGGCCTTGCCTCAGAGTCAAACCCACAACCGCTTGCAGCTAAGCAAAGAGCCTTCCACTACAGCAACACAGAGAACTGGGAAACTGATTCTACATTAATTCACATAATCCTACCGACTGCGCACACAACATAACCAAACAAAAGATAATACCTGGCCAATCAATCCAATGGAAACTCATAGGCAACACAGTCCATTGGACTAGGCAATTACATGCAGCCATATAAAGTCCATGGGCTTTGCCTCAGAGTCAAACCCACAATTTCTCGCAGCCCAAGCAAAGAGCCTACCACTACACCAAGACAGAGAAGTTGGAAACTGAGTTTACATTAGTTCACATAATCCTAGTGACTGCGCACACAACATGGCCAAACAAAAGCAAAAGACAGTACCTGGCCTATCAATCCAATGGGAACTCATAGGCAACACAGTTAATTGAAATAGGCAATTACATGCAGCCATACAAACTCCATGAACCTTGCCTCAGAGTCGAACCCACAACCTCTTGCAGCTTAAGCAAAGAGACTACCACTACACCAACACAGAGAAGTAGGTAAATGACTCTACATTAATTCACATAATCCTAGTGACTGCGCACACAACATGGCCAAACGAAAACAAAAGACAGTAACTGGCCTATCAATCCAATAGAAACTCATAGGCAAAGCAATCAATGGGACTAGGCAATTACATGCAGCCATACAAAGTCCATGGGCCTTGCCTCAAAGTCGAACTCACAACCTCTCGCAGCTCAAGCAAAGAGCCTACCACTACACCAACACAGAGAAATGTAAACCTGACTCTACATTAATTCACATAATCCTAGTGACTGCGCACACAACATGGCCAAACGTAAACAAAAGACAGTAACTGGCCTATCAATCCAATAGAAACTCATAGGCAACACAGTCCATTGGACTAAGAAATTACATGCAGCCATTCAAAGTCCATGAGCCTTGCATTAAAGTCGAACCCACAACCTCTCGCAGCCCAAGCAAAGAGCCTACCACTACACCAACACAGAGAAGTGGGAAACTGACTCTACATTAATTCCCATAACCCTAGTGACTGCGCACACAACATGGTCAAACAAAAGCAAAAGGCAGTACCTGGCCTATCAATCCAATGGAAACTCATAGGCAACATAGTCCATTGGACTAGGCAATTACATGCAGCCATACAAAGTCCATGGGCCTTGCCTCAGAGTCAAACCCACAACCTCTGGCAGAACAAGCAAAGAGCCTACAACTACAAAAACACAAAGAAGTAGGAAGCTGCGTCTACATTAATTCACATAATCCTAGTGACTGCGCACACAACATGGCCAAACAAAAGCAGAAGACATTACCTAGCCTATCAAGCCAATGGAAACTCATAGGCAACACAGTCAATTGAACTAGGCGATTACATGCAGCCATACAAACTCCATGGGCCTTGCCTCAGAGTCGAACCCACAACCTCTCGCAGCCCAAGCAAAAAGCCGACCACTACACCAACACAGAGAAGTTGGAATGTGAGTTTACATTAGTTCACATAATCCTAGTGACTGCGCACACAACATGGCCAAACAAAAGCAAAAGACAGTACCTGGCCTATCAATCCGATGGGAACTCATAGGCAACACAGTCAATTGTACTAGGCGATTACATGCAGCCATACAAACTCCATGGGCCTTGCCTCAGAGTCGAACCCACAACCTCTCGCAGCTTAAGCAAAGAGACTACCACTACACCAACACAAAGGATTAGGTGAATGACTCTACATTAATTCACATAATCCTAGTGACTGCGCACACAACATGGCCAAACAAAAGCAAAAGACAGTACCTGGTCTATTAATCCAATGGAAACTCATAGGCAACGCAATCCTTTGGACTAGGCAATAACATGCAGCCATACAAAGTCCAAGGGCCTTGCCTCAGAGTCAAAACCACTACCTCTCAAAGACCAAGCAAAGAGCCTACCACTACACCAACACAGAGAAGTGCGAAACTGACTCAACATAAATTCACATAATCCTAGTGACTGCGCACACAACATGGCCAAACAAAAGCAATAGACAGTCCCTGGCCTATCAATCCAATGGAAACTCATAGACAACATAGTCCATTGGACTAGGCAATTACATGCAGCCATACAAAGTCCATGGGCTTTGCCTCAGAGTCAAACCACAACTGCTCGCAGCCCAAGCAAAGAGCCTACCACTACACCAACACAGAGAAGTAGGAGAATGATTCTACATTAATTCACATAATCCTAGTGACTGCGCACACAACATGGCCAAACAAAAGCAAAAGACAGTACCTGGCCTATCATTCCAATTGAAACTCATAGGTAACATAGTCCATTGGACTAGGCAATAACATGCAGCCATACAAAGTCCATGGGCCTTGCCTCAGAGTCGAACTCACAACCTCTCGCAGCCCAAGAAAAAAGCCTACCACTACAGCAACACAGAGAAGTGTGAAACTGACTCTACATTAATTCACATAATCCTAGTGACTGCGCACACAACATGGCCAAACAAAAGCAAAAGACAGTACCTGGCCTATCATTCCAATTGAAACTCATAGGTAACATAGTCCATTGGACTAGGCAATAACATGCAGCCATACAAAGTCCATGGGCCTTGCTTCAAAGTTGAACTCACAACCTCTCGCAGCTCTAGCAAAGAGCCTACAACTACACCAACACAGAGAAATGTGAACCTGACTCTACATTAATTCACATAATCCTAGTGACTGCGCACACAACATGGCCAAACAAAAGCAAAAGACAGTACCTGGCCCATCAATCCAATGGAAACTCATAGGCAACACAGTCCATTGGACTAGACAATTACATGGAGACATACAAAGTCCATGGGCCTTGCCTCAGAGTCAAACCCACAACCTCTCGCAGCCAAGCAAAGAGCCTACCACTACACCAACAAAGAGAAGTGGGAAACTGATTCTACATTAATTCACATAATCCTACCGACTGCGCACACAACGTGGCCAAACAAAAGAAAATACCTGGCCTATCAATCCAATGGAAACTCATAGGCAACACAGTCCATTAGACTAGGCAAATACATGCAGCCATACAAAGCCCATGGGCCTTGCCCCAGAGTCGAACCCACAACCTCTTGTAGCCCAAGCAAAGAGCCTACAAATACACCAACACAGAGAAGTGGAAAACTGATTCTACATTAATTCACATAATCCTAGTGACTGCGCACACAACATGGCCAAACAAAAGCAAAAGACATTACCTGGCCTATAAATCCAATAGAAACTCATAGGCAAAGCAATCAATTGGACTAGGCAATTACATGCAGCCATACAAAGTCCATGGGCCTTGCCTCAGAGTCGAACCCACAACCTCTTGTAGCCCAAGCAAAGAGCCTACCACTACACCAACACAGAGAAGTTGGTACAGAGTTTACATTAGTTCACATAATCCTAGTGACTGTGCACACAACATGGCCAAACAAAAGCAAAAGACAGTCCCTGGCCTATCAATCCAATGGAAACTCATATACAACATAGTCCATTGGACTAGGCAATTACATGCAGCCATACAAAGTCCATGGGCCTTGCCTCAGAGTCAAACCCACAACCTCTGGCAGAACAAGCAAAGAGCTTACAACTACACCAACACAAAAAAGTAGGAAGCTGCGTCTACATTAATTCACATATTCCTAGCGACTGCGCACACAACATGGCCAAACAAAAGCAAAAGACATTACCTGGCCTATCAAGCCAATGGAAACTCATAGGCAACACAGTCCATTGGACTAAACAATTACATGCAGCCATACAAAGTCCATGGGCTTTGCCTCAGAGTCAAACCCACAATTTCTCACAGCCCAAGAAATGAGCCTACCACTACACCAACACAGACAAGTTGGAAACAGAGTTTACATTAGTTCACATAATCCTAGTGACTGTGCACACAACATGGCGAAACAAATGCAAAAGACATTATCTGGCCTATCAATCCAATGGAAACTCATAGGCAACACAGTCCATTAGACTAGGCAAATACATGCAGCCATACAAAGTTCATGGGCCTTGCCTCAGAGTCGAACCCACAACCTCTTGGAGAACAAGCAAAGAGCCTACCACTAAACCAACACAGAGAAGTTGGAAACTGACTCTACATTAATTCACATAATCCTAGTGACTGCGCACACAACATGGCCAAACAAAAGCAAAAGACAGTACCTGGCCTATCAATCCAATGGAAACTCATAGGCAACACAGTCCATTGGACTAGACAATTACATGGAGACATACAAAGTCCATGGGCCTTGCCTCAGCGTCAAACCCACAACCTCTCGCAGCCAAGCAAAGAGCCTACCACTACACCAATACAGAGAAGTGGGAAACTGATTCTACATTAATTCACATAATCCTACCGACTGCGCACACAACATGGCTAAACAAAAGCAAAAGACAGTACCTGGCTTATCAATCCAATGGAAACTCATAGGCAACACAGTCCATTGGACCAGGCAATAACATGCAGCCATACACAGTCCATGGGCCTTGCTTCATAGTCGAACTCACAACCTCTCGCAGCTCAAGCAAAGAGCCTACCACTACACCAACACAGAGAAATGTGAACCTGCCTCTACATTAATTCACATAATCCTAGTGAGTGCGCACACAACATGGCCAAACGAAAACAAAAGACAGTACCTGGCCTATCAATCCAATGGAAACTCATAGGCAACACAGTCCATTGGACTAGGCAATTACATGCAGCCATAAAAAGTCCATGGGCCTTGCCTCAAAGTCAAACCCACAACCTCTCGCAGCCCAAGCAAAGAGCCTACCACTACACCAACACAGAGAAATGTGAAACAGACTCTACATTAATTCACATAATCCTAGTGACTGCGCACACAACATGGCCAAACGAAAGCAAAAGTCAATACCTGGCCTATCAATCCAATGGAAACTCATAGGCAACAAAGTCTATTGGACTAGGCAATTACATGCAGCCACACAAAGTCCATAAGCCTTGCATTAGAGTCAAACCCACAACCTCTTGCAGCCCAAGCAAAAAGCCTACCACTACACCAACACAGAGAAGTCTGAAACTGACTCTACATTAATTCACATAATCCTAGTGACTGCGCACACAACATGGCTAAACGAAAGCAAAAGTCAATACCTGGCCTATCAATCCAATGGAAACTCATAGGCAACACAGTCCATTGGACTAGGCAATTACATGCAGCCATAAAAAGTCCATGGGCCTTGCCTCAGAGTCAAACCCACAACCTCTCACAGCCCAAGCAAAGAGCCTACCACTACACCAACAAAGAGAAATGTGAAACTGACTCTACATTAATTCACATATTCCTAGTGACTGCGCACACAACATGGCCAAACAAAAGCAAAAGAAAGCACCTGGCCTATCAATCCAATGGAAACTCATAGGTAACGCAGTCCATTGGACTATGCAATTACATGCAGCCATACAAAGTCCATGGGCCTTGCCTCAGAGTCGAACTCACAACCTCTCGCAGCCCAACAAAAGAGCCTACCACTTCAGCAACACAGAGAAGTGTGAAACTGTCTCTACATTAACTCACATAATCCTAGTGACTGCGCACAAAACATGGCCAAACGAAAACAAAAGACAGTACCTGGCCTATCAATCCATTGGACTAGGCAATTACATGCAGCCATACAAAGTCCATGGGCCTTGCCTCAGAGTCAAACCCACAACCTCTCACAGCCCAAGCAAAGAGCCTACCACTACACCAACACAGAGAAGTACGAAACTGACTCAACATAAATTCACATAATCCTAGTGACTGCGCACACAACATGGCCAAACAAAAGCTAAAGACAGTCCCTTGCCTATCAATCCAATGGAAACTCATAGACAACATAGTCCATTGGAATAGGCAATTACATGCAGCCTCACAAAGTCCATGGGCCTTGCCTCAGAGTCAAACCCACAACCTCTGGCAGAACAAGCAAAGAGCCTACAACTACACCAACACAAAGAAGTAGGAAGCTGCGTCTACATTAATTCACATAATCCTAGTGAATGCGCACACAACATGGCCAAACAAAAGCAAAAGACATTACCTGGCCTATCAGGCCAATGGAAACCCATAGGCAACACAGTCCATTGAACTAGGCGATTACATGCAGCCATACAAAGTCCATGGGCCATGCCGCAGATTCAAACCCACAACCTCTCGCAGCCAAGCAAAGCAGCTTCCACTACACCAACACAGAGAAGTGGGAAATGGATTCTACATTAATTCACATAATCCTAGTGACTGCGCACACAACATGGCCAAACAAAAGCAAAAGACAATACCTGGCCTATCAATCCAATGGAAACTCATAGGCAACACAGTCCATTGGACTTGGCAATTACATGCAGCTATACAAAGTCCATGGGCCTTGCCTCAGAGTCAAACCCACAACCTCTGGCAGAACAAGCAAAGAGCCTACAACTACACCAACACAAAGAAGTAGGAAGCTGCGTCTACATTAATTCACATAATCCTAGTGAATGTGCACACAACATGGCCAAACAAAAGCAAAAGACATTACCTGGCCTATCAAGCCAATGGAAACTCATACGCAACACAGTCCATTGAACTAGACAATTACATGGAGACATACAAAGTCCATGGGCCTTGCCTCAGAGTCAAACCCACAACCTCTCGAAGCCAAGCAAAGAGCCTACCACTACACCAACACAGATAAGTGGGAAACTGCTTCTACATTAATTCACATAATCCTACCGACTGCGCACACAACATGGCCAAACAAAAGACAATACCTGGCCTATCAATCCAATGGAAACTCATAGGCAATACAGTCCATTAGACTAGGCAAATACATGCAGCCATACAAAGTTCATGGGCCTTGCCTCAGAGTCGAACCCACAACTTCTTGGAGAACAAGCAAAGAGCCTACCACTACACCAACACAGAGAAGTTGGAAACCGACTCTACATTAATTCACATAATCCTAGTGACTGCGCACACAACATGGCCAAACAAAAGCAAAAGACAGTACCTGGCCTATCAATCCAATGGAAACTCAAAGGTAACACAGTACATTAGACTAGGCAATTAAATGCAGACATACAAAGCCCATGGGCCTTGCCCCAGAGTCGAACCCACAACCTCTCGTAGCCCAAGCAAAGAGCCTACCAATACACCAACACAGAGAAGTGAAAAACTGATTCTACATTAATTCACATAATCCTAGTGACTGCGCACTCAACATGGCCAAACAAAAGCAAAAGACAGTACCTGGCCTATCAATCCAATAGAAACTCATAGGCAAAGCAATCAATTGGACTAGGCAATTACATGCAGCCATACAAAGTCCATGGGCCTTGCCTCAGAGTCGAACCCACAACCTCTTGTAGCCCAAGCAAAGAGCCTACCACTACACCAACACAGAGAAGAGCGAAACTGACTCAACATAAATTCACATAATCCTAGTGACTGCGCACACAACATGGCCAAACAAAAGCAAAAGACAGTCCCTGGCCTATCAATCCAATGGAAACTCATATACAACATAGTCCATTGGACTAGGCAATTACATGCAGCCATACAAAGTCCATGGGCCTTGCCTCAGAGTCAAACCCACAACCTCTGGCAGAACAAGCAAAGAGCTTACAACTACACCAACACAAAAAAGTAGGAAGGTGCGTCTACATTAATTCACATATTCCTAGAGACTGCGCACACAACATGGCCAAACAAAAGCAAAAGACATTACCTGGCCTATCAAGCCAATGGAAACTCATAGGCAACACAGTCCATTGGACTAAACAATTACATGCAGCCATACAAAGTCCATGGGCTTTGCCTCAGAGTCAAACCCACAATTTCTCGCAGCCCAAGCAAAGAGCCTACCACTACACCAACACAGACAAGATGGAAACTGAGTTTACATTAGTTCACATAATCCTAGTGACTTTGCACACAACATTGTGAAACACATGCAAAAGACATTATCTGGCCTATCAATCCAATGGAAACTCATAGGCAACACAGTCCATTAGACTAGGCAAATACATGCAGCCATACAAAGTTCATGGGCCTTGCCTCAGAGTCGAACCCACAACCTCTTGGAGAACAAGCAAAAAGCCTACCACTAAACCAACACAGAGAAGTTAGAAACTGACTCTACATTAATTCACATAATCCTAGTGACTGCGCACACAACATGGCCAAACAAAAGCAAAAGACAGTACCTGGCCTATCAATCCAATGGAAACTCATAGGCAACACAGTCCATTGGACTAGACAATTACATGGAGACATACAAAGTCCATGGGCCTTGCTTCAGAGTCAAACCCACAACCTCTCGCAGCCAAGCAAAGAGCCTACCACTACACCAATACAGAGAAGTGGGAAACTGATTCTACATTAATTCACATAATCCTACCGACTGCGCACACAACATGGCTAAACAAAAGCAAAAGACAGTACCTGGCTTATCAATCCAATGGAAACTCATAGGCAACACAGTCCATTGGACTAGGCAATAACATGCAGCCATACAAAGTCCATGGGCCTTGCCTCAAAGTCGAACTCACAACCTCTCGCAGCTCAAGCAAAGAGCCTACCACTACACGAACACAGAGAAATGTGAACCTGCCTCTACATTAATTCACATAATCCTAGTGACTGCGCACACAACATGGCCAAACGAAAGCAAAAGTCCATATCTGGCCTATCAATCCAATGGAAACTCATAGGCAACACAGTCCATTGGACTATGCAATTACATGCAGCCATACAAAGGCCATGGGCCTTGCCTCAGAGTCAAACCCACAACCTCTAACAGCTCAAGCAAAAAGCCTACCACTACACCAACACAGAGAAGTGCGAAACTAATTGAACATAAATTCACATAATCCTAGTGACTGCGCACACAACATGGCCAAACGAAAGCAAAAGACAGTACCTGGCCTATCAATCCAATGGAAACTCATAGGTAACACAGTCCATTGGACTATGCAATTACATGCAGCCATACAAAGTCCATGGGCCTTGCCTCAGAGTCGAACTCACAACCTCTCGCAGCCCAAGAAAAAAGCCTACCACTACAGCAACACAGAGAAGTGTGAAACTGACTCTACATTAATTCACATAATCCTAGTGACTGCGCACACAACATGGCCAAACAAAAGCAAAAGACAGTACCTGGCCTATCATTCCAATTAAAACTCATAGGCAACATAGTCCATTGGACTAAGCAATAACATGCAGCCATACAACGTCCATGGGCCTTGCCTCAAAGTCGAACTCACAACCTCTCGCAGCTCAAGCAAAGAGCCTACCACTACACCAACACAGAGAAATGTGAACCTGACTCTACATTAATTCACATAATCCTAGTGACTGCGCACACAACATGGCCAAAAAAAAGCAGAAGACATTACCTAGCCTATCAAGCCAATGGAAACTCATAGGCAACACAGTCAATTGAACTAGGCGATTTCATGCAGCCATACAAACTCCATGGGCCTTGCCTCAGAGTCGAACCCACAACCTCTCGCAGCCCAAGCAAAGAGCCTACCACAACACCAACACAGAGAAGTTGGAATGTGAGTTTACATTAGTTCACATAATCCTAGTGACTGCGCACACAACATGGCCAAACAAAAACAAAAGACAGTACCTGGCCTATCAATCCGATGGGAACTCATAGGCAACACAGTCAATTGTACTAGGCGATTACATGCAGCCATACAAACTCCATGGGCCTTGCCTCAGAGTCGAACCCACAACCTCTCGCAGCTTAAGCAAAGAGACTACCACTACACCAACACAAAGAATTAGGTGAATGACTCTACATTAATTCACATAATCCCAGTGACTGCGCACACAACATGGCCAAACAAAAGCAAAAGACAGTACCTGGTCTATTAATCCAATGGAAACTCATAGGCAACGCAATCCTTTGGACTAGGCAATAACATGCAGCCATACAAAGTCCAAGGGCCTTGCCTCAGAGTCAAAACCACTACCTCTCAAAGACCAAGCAAAGAGCCTACCACTACACCAACACAGAGAAGTGCGAAACTGACTCAACATAAATTCACATAATCCTAGTGACTGCGCACACAACATGGCCAAACAAAAGCAATAGACAGTCCCTGGCCTATCAATCCAATTGAAACTCATAGGTAACATAGTCCATTGGACTAGGCAATTACATGCAGCCATACAAAGTCCATGGGCTTTGCCTCAGAGTCAAACCACAACTGCTCGCAGCCCAAGCAAAGAGCCTACCACTACACCAACACAGAGAAGTAGGAGAATGATTCTACATTAATTCACATAATCCTAGTGACTGCGCACACAACATGGCCAAATAAAAGCAAAAGACAGTACCTGGCCTATCATTCCAATTGAAACTCATAGGTAACATAGTCCATTGGACTAGGCAATAACATGCAGCCATACAAAGTCCATGGGCCTTGCCTCAGAGTCGAACTCACAACCTCTCGCAGCCCAAGAAAAAAGCCTACCACTACAGCAACACAGAGAAGTGTGAAACTTACTCTACATTAATTCACATAATCCTAGTGACTGCGCACACAACATGGCCAAACAAAAGCAAAAGACAGTACCTGGCCTATCATTCCAATTGAAACTCATAGGTAACATAGTCCATTGGACTAGGCAATAGCATGCAGCCATACAAAGTCCATGGGCCTTGCTTCAAAGTTGAACTCACAACCTCTCGCAGCTCTAGCAAAAAGCCTACAACTCCACCAACACAGAGAAATGTGAACCTGACTCTACATTAATTCACATAATCCTAGTGACTGCGCACACAACATGGCCAAACAAAAGCAAAAGACAGTACCTGGCCCATCAATCCAATGGAAACTCATAGGCAACACAGTCCATTGGACTAGACAATTACATGGAGACATACAAAGTCCATGGGCCTTGCCTCAGAGTCAAACCCACAACCTCTCGCAGCCAACCAAAGAGCCTACCACTACACCAACAAAGAGAAGTGGGAAACTGCTTCTACAATAATTCACATAATCCTACCGACTGCGCACACAACGTGGCCAAACAAAAGAAAATACCTGGCCTATCAATCCAATGGAAACTCATAGGCAACACAGTCCATTAGACTAGGCAAATACATGCAGCCATACAAAGCCCATGGGCCTTGCCCCAGAGTCGAACCCACAACCTCTTGTAGCCCAAGCAAAGAGCCTACAAATACACCAACACAGAGAAGTGGAAAACTGATTCTACATTAATTCACATAATCCTAGTGACTGCGCACACAACATGGCCAAACAAAAGCAAAAGACATTACCTGGCCTATAAATCCAATAGAAACTCATAGGCAAAGCAATCAATTGGACTAGGCAATTACATGCAGCCATACAAAGTCCATGGGCCTTGCCTCAGAGTCGAACCCACAACCTCTTGTAGCCCAAGCAAAGAGCCTACCACTACACCAACACAGAGAAGTTGGTACATAGTTTACATTAGTTCACATAATCCTAGTGACTGTGCACACAACATGGCCAAACAAAAGCAAAAGACAGTCCCTGGCCTATCAATCCAATGGAAACTCATATACAACATAGTCCATTGGACTAGGCAATTACATGCAGCCATACAAAGTCCATGGGCCTTGCCTCAGAGTCAAACCCACAACCTCTGGCAGAACAAGCAAAGAGCTTACAACTACACCAACACAAAAAAGTAGGAAGCTGCGTCTACATTAATTCACATATTCCTAGCGACTGCGCACACAACATGGCCAAACAAAAGCAAAAGACATTACCTGGCCTATCAAGCCAATGGAAACTCATAGGCAACACAGTCCATTGGACTAAACAATTACATGCAGCCATACAAAGTCCATGGGCTTTGCCTCAGAGTCAAACCCACAATTTCTCACAGCCCAAGAAATGAGCCTACCACTACACCAACACAGACAAGTTGGAAACAGAGTTTACATTAGTTCACATAATCCTAGTGACTGTGCACACAACATGGCGAAACAAATGCAAAAGACATTATCTGGCCTATCAATCCAATGGAAACTCATAGGCAACACAGTCCATTAGACTAGGCAAATACATGCAGCCATACAAAGTTCATGGGCCTTGCCTCAGAGTCGAACCCACAACCTCTTGGAGAACAAGCAAAGAGCCTACCACTAAACCAACACAGAGAAGTTGGAAACTGACTCTACATTAATTCACATAATCCTAGTGACTGCGCACACAACATGGCCAAACAAAAGCAAAAGACAGTACCTGGCCTATCAATCCAATGGAAACTCATAGGCAACACAGTCCATTGGACTAGACAATTACATGGAGACATACAAAGTCCATGGGCCTTGCCTCAGCGTCAAACCCACAACCTCTCGCAGCCAAGCAAAGAGCCTACCACTACACCAATACAGAGAAGTGGGAAACTGATTCTACATTAATTCACATAATCCTACCGACTGCGCACACAACATGGCTAAACAAAAGCAAAAGACAGTACCTGGCTTATCAATCCAATGGAAACTCATAGGCAACACAGTCCATTGGACCAGGCAATAACATGCAGCCATACACAGTCCATGGGCCTTGCTTCATAGTCGAACTCACAACCTCTCGCAGCTCAAGCAAAGAGCCTACCACTACACCAACACAGAGAAATGTGAACCTGCCTCTACATTAATTCACATAATCCTAGTGAGTGTGCACACAACATGGCCAAACGAAAACAAAAGACAGTACCTGGCCTATCAATCCAATGGAAACTCATAGGCAACACAGTCCATTGGACTAGGCAATTACATGCAGCCATAAAAAGTCCATGGGCATTGCCTCAAAGTCAAACCCACAACCTCTCGCAGCCCAAGCAAAGAGCCTACCACTACACCAACACAGAGAAAAGTGAAACAGACTCTACATTAATTCACATAATCCTAGTGACTGCGCACACAACATGGCCAAACGAAAGCAAAAGTCAATACCTGGCCTATCAATCCAATGGAAACTCATAGGCAACAAAGTCTATTGGACTAGGCAATTACATGCAGCCATACAAAGTCCATAAGCCTTGCATTAGAGTCAAACCCACAACCTCTTGCAGCCCAAGCAAAAAGCATACCACTACACCAACACAGAGAAGTCTGAAACTGACTCTACATTAATTCACATAATCCTAGTGACTGCGCACACAACATGGCTAAACGAAAGCAAAAGTCAATACCTGGCCTATCAATCCAATGGAAACTCATAGGCAACACAGTCCATTGGACTAGGCAATTACATGCAGCCATAAAAAGTCCATGGGCCTTGCCTCAGAGTCAAACCCACAACCTCTCACAGCCCAAGCAAAGAGCCTACCACTACACCAACAAAGAGAAATGTGAAACTGACTCTACATTAATTCACATATTCCTAGTGACTGCGCACACAACATAGCCAAACAAAAGCAAAAGAAAGCACCTGGCCTATCAATCCAATGGAAACTCATAGGTAACGCAGTCCATTGGACTATGCAATTACATGCAGCCATACAAAGTCCATGGGCCTTGCCTCAGAGTCGAACTCACAACCTCTCGCAGCCCAACAAAAGAGCCTACCACTTCAGCAACACAGAGAAGTGTGAAACTGTCTCTACATTAACTCACATAATCCTAGTGACTGCGCACAAAACATGGCCAAACGAAAACAAAAGACAGTACCTGGCCTATCAATCCATTGGACTAGGCAATTACATGCAGCCATACAAAGTCCATGGGCCTTGCCTCAGAGTCAAACCCACAACCTCTCACAGCCCAAGCAAAGAGCCTACCACTACACCAACACAGAGAAGTACGAAACTGACTCAACATAAATTCACATAATCCTAGTGACTGCGCACACAACATGGCCAAACAAAAGCTAAAGACAGTCCCTTGCCTATCAATCCAATGGAAACTCATAGACAACATAGTCCATTGGAATAGGCAATTACATGCAGCCTCACAAAGTCCATGGGCCTTGCCTCAGAGTCAAACCCACAACCTCTGGCAGAACAAGCAAAGAGCCTACAACTACACCAACACAAAGAAGTAGGAAGCTGCGTCTACATTAATTCACATAATCCTAGTGAATGCGCACACAACATGGCCAAACAAAAGCAAAAGACATTACCTGGCCTATCAGGCCAATGGAAACCCATAGGCAACACAGTCCATTGAACTAGGCGATTACATGCAGCCATACAAAGTCCATGGGCCATGCCGCAGATTCAAACCCACAACCTCTCGCAGCCAAGCAAAGCAGCTTCCACTACACCAACACAGAGAAGTGGGAAATGGATTCTACATTAATTCACATAATCCTAGTGACTGCGCACACAACATGGCCAAACAAAAGCAAAAGACAATACCTGGCCTATCAATCCAATGGAAACTCATAGGCAACACAGTCCATTGGACTTGGCAATTACATGCAGCCATACAAAGTCCATGGGCCTTGCCTCAGAGTCAAACCCACAACCTCTGGCAGAACAAGCAAAGAGCCTACAACTACACCAACACAAAGAAGTAGGAAGCTGCGTCTACATTAATTCACATAATCCTAGTGAATGTGCACACAACATGGCCAAACAAAAGCAAAAGACATTACCTGGCCTATCAAGCCAATGGAAACTCATAGGCAACACAGTCCATTGAACTAGACAATTACATGGAGACATACAAAGTCCATGGGCCTTGCCTCAGAGTCAAACCCACAACCTCTCGCAGCCAAGCAAAGAGCCTACCACTACACCAACACAGATAAGTGGGAAACTGATTCTACATTAATTCACATAATCCTACCGACTGCGCACACAACATGGCCAAACAAAAGACAATACCTGGCCTATCAATCCAATGGAAACTCATAGGCAATACAGTCCATTAGACTAGGCAAATACATGCAGCCATACAAAGTTCATGGGCCTTGCCTCAAAGTCGAACCCACAACTTCTTGGAGAACAAGCAAAGAGCCTACCACTACACCAACACAGAGAAGTTGGAAACCGACTCTACATTAATTCACATAATCCTAGTGACTGCGCACACAACATGGCCAAACAAAAGCAAAAGACAGTACCTGGCCTATCAATCCAATGGAAACTCAAAGGTAACACAGTACATTAGACTAGGCAATTAAATGCAGACATACAAAGCCCATGGGCCTTGCCCCAGAGTCGAACCCACAACCTCTTGTAGCCCAAGCAAAGAGCCTACCAATACACCAACACAGAGAAGTGGAAAACTGATTCTACATTAATTCACATAATCCTAGTGACTGCGCACACAACATGGCCAAACAAAAGCAAAAGACAGTACCTGGCCTATCAATCCAATAGAAACTCATAGGCAAAGCAATCAATTGGACTAGGCAATTACATGCAGCCATACAAAGTCCATGGGCCTTGCCTCAGAGTCGAACCCACAACCTCTTGTAGCCCAAGCAAAGAGCCTACCACTACACCAACACAGAGAAGAGCGAAACTGACTCAACATAAATTCACATAATCCTAGTGACTGCGCACACAACATGGCCAAACAAAAGCAAAAGACAGTCCCTGGCCTATCAATCCAATGGAAACTCATATACAACATAGTCCATTGGACTAGGCAATTACATGCAGCCATACAAAGTCCATGGGCCTTGCCTCAGAGTCAAACCCACAACCTCTGGCAGAACAAGCAAAGAGCTTACAACTACACCAACACAAAAAAGTAGGAAGGTGCGTCTACATTAATTCACATATTCCTAGAGACTGCGTACACAACATGGCCAAACAAAAGCAAAAGACATTACCTGGCCTATCAAGCCAATGGAAACTCATAGGCAACACAGTCCATTGGACTAAACAATTACATGCAGCCATACAAAGTCCATGGGCTTTGCCTCAGAGTCAAACCCACAATTTCTCGCAGCCCAAGCAAAGAGCCTACCACTACACCAACACAGACAAGATGGAAACTGAGTTTACATTAGTTCACATAATCCTAGTGACTTTGCACACAACATTGTGAAACAAATGCAAAAGACATTATCTGGCCTATCAATCCAATGGAAACTCATAGGCAACACAGTCCATTAGACTAGGCAAATACATGCAGCCATACAAAGTTCATGGGCCTTGCCTCAGAGTCGAACCCACAACCTCTTGGAGAACAAGCAAAAAGCCTACCACTAAACCAACACAGAGAAGTTAGAAACTGACTCTACATTAATTCACATAATCCTAGTGACTGCGCACACAACATGGCCAAACAAAAGCAAAAGACAGTACCTGGCCTATCAATCCAATGGAAACTCATAGGCAACACAGTCCATTGGACTAGACAATTACATGGAGACATACAAAGTCCATGGGCCTTGCTTCAGAGTCAAACCCACAACCTCTCGCAGCCAAGCAAAGAGCCTACCACTACACCAATACAGAGAAGTGGGAAACTGATTCTACATTAATTCACATAATCCTACCGACTGCGCACACAACATGGCTAAACAAAAGCAAAAGACAGTACCTGGCTTATCAATCCAATGGAAACTCATAGGCAACACAGTCCATTGGACTAGGCAATAACATGCAGCCATACAAAGTCCATGGGCCTTGCCTCAAAGTCGAACTCACAACCTCTCGCAGCTCAAGCAAAGAGCCTACCACTACACGAACACAGAGAAATGTGAACCTGCCTCTACATTAATTCACATAATCCTAGTGACTGCGCACACAACATGGCCAAACGAAAGCAAAAGTCCATATCTGGCCTATCAATCCAATGGAAACTCATAGGCAACACAGTCCATTGGACTATGCAATTACATGCAGCCATACAAAGGCCATGGGCCTTGCCTCAGAGTCAAACCCACAACCTCTAACAGCTCAAGCAAAAAGCCTACCACTACACCAACACAGAGAAGTGCGAAACTAATTGAACATAAATTCACATAATCCTAGTGACTGCGCACACAACATGGCCAAACGAAAGCAAAAGACAGTACCTGGCCTATCAATCCAATGGAAACTCATAGGTAACACAGTCCATTGGACTATGCAATTACATGCAGCCATACAAAGTCCATGGGCCTTGCCTCAGAGTCGAACTCACAACCTCTCGCAGCCCAAGAAAAAAGCCTACCACTACAGCAACACAGAGAAGTGTGAAACTGACTCTACATTAATTCACATAATCCTAGTGACTGCGCACACAACATGGCCAAACAAAAGCAAAAGACAGTACCTGGCCTATCATTCCAATTAAAACTCATAGGCAACATAGTCCATTGGACTAAGCAATAACATGCAGCCATACAACGTCCATGGGCCTTGCCTCAAAGTCGAACTCACAACCTCTCGCAGCTCAAGCAAAGAGCCTACCACTACACCAACACAGAGAAATGTGAACCTGACTCTACATTAATTCACATAATCCTAGTGACTGCGCACACAACATGGCCAAACAAAAGCAAAAGGCAGTACCTGGCCTATCAATCCAATGGGAACTCATAGGCAACACAGTCAATTGAACTACGCAATTATATGCAGCCATACAAACTCCATGGGCCTTGCCTCAGAGTCGAACCCACAACCTCTCGCAGCTTAAGCAAAGAGCCTACCCCTAAACCAACACAGAGAAGTGGGAAACTGATTCTACATTAATTCACATAATCCTAGTGACTGCGCACACAACATGGCCAAACAAAAGCAAAAGACGGTACCTGGCCTATCAATCCAATGGAAACTCATAGGCAACGCAATCAATTGGACTGGGCAATTACATGCAGCCATACAAAGTCCATGGGCCTTGTCTCAGAGTCAAACCCACAACCTCTCTCAGCCCAAGCAAAGAGCCTACCACTACACCAACACAGAGAAGAGCGAAACTGACTCAACATAAATTCACATAATCCTAGTGACTGTGCACACAACATGGCCAAACAAAAGCAAAAGACAGTCCCTGGTCTATCAATCCAATGGAAACTCATAGACAACATAGTCCATTGGACTAGGCAATTACATGCAGCCATACAAAGTCCATGGGCCTTGCCTCAGAGTCAAACCCACAACCTCTGGCAGAACAAGCAAAGAGCTTACAACTACACCAACACAAAAAAGTAGGAAGCTGCGTCTACATTAATTCACATATTCCTAGTGACTGCGCACACAACATGGCCAAACAAAAGCAAAAGACAGTATCTGGCCTATCAATCCAATGGAAACTCATAGGCAACACAGTCCATTGGACTAAACAATTACATGGAGACATACAAAGTCCATGGGCCTTGCCTCAGAGTCAAACCCACAACTTCTCGCAGCCAAGCAAAGAGCCTACCACTACACCAACACAGATAAGTGGGAAACTGATTCTACATTAATTCAAATAATCCTACCGACTGCGCACACAACATGGCCAAACAAAAGACAATACCTGGCCTATCAATCCAATGGAAACTCATAGGCAACACAGTCCATTGGACTAGGCAATTACATTCAACCATACAAAGTCCATGGGCTTTGCCTCAAAGTCAAACCCACAACTTCTTGTAACCCAAGGAAAGAGCCTACCACTACACCAACACAGAGAAGAGAATGACTCTACATTAATTCACATAATCCTAGTGACTGCGCACACAACATGACCAAACGAAAACAAAAGACAGTCCCTGGCCTATCAATCCAATGGAAACTCATAGACAACATAGTCCATTGGACTACGCAATTACATGCAGCCATACAAAGTCCATGGGCCTTGCCTCAGAGTCATACCCACAATCTCTGGCAGAACAAGCAAAGAGCCTACAACTTCACCAACACAAAGAAGTAGGAAGCTGCGTCTACATTAATTCACATAATCCTAGTGACTGCGCACACAACATGGCCAAACAAAAGCAAAAGACAGTACCTGGCCTATCAATCCAATGGGAACTCATAGGCAACACAGTTAATTGAACTAGGCAATTTCATGCAGCCATACAAACTCCATGGGCCTTGCCTCAGAGTCAAACCCACAACCTCTTGCAGCTAAGCAAAGAGCCTTCCACTACATCAACACAGAGAACTGGGAAACTGATTCTACATTAATTCACATAATCCTACCGACTGCGCACACAACATAACCAAACAAAAGATAATACCTGGCCAATCAATCCAATGGAAACTCATAGGCAACACAGTCCATTGGACTAGGCAATTACATGCAGCCATATAAAGTCCATGGGCTTTGCCTCAGAGTCAAACCCACAATTTCTCGCAGCCCAAGCAAAGAGCCTACCACTACACCAAGACAGAGAAGTTGGAAACTGAGTTTACATTAGTTCACATAATCCTAGTGACTGCGCACACAACATGGCCAAACAAAAGCAAAAGACAGTACCTGGCCAATCAATCCAATGGGAACTCATAGGCAACACAGTTAATTGAAATAGGCAATTACATGCAGCCATACAAACTCCATGGGCCTTGCCTCAGAGTCGAACCCACAACCTCTTGCAGCTTAAGCAAAGAGACTACCACTACACCAACACAGAGAAGTAGGTGAATGACTCTACATTAATTCACATAATCCTAGTGACTGCGCGCACAAAATGGCCAAACAAAAGCAAAAGACAGTACCTGGCCTATCAATCCAATAGAAACTCATAGGCAAAGCAATCAATTGGACTAGGCAATTACATGCAGCCATACAAAGTCCATGGGCCTTGCCTCAAAGTCGAACTCACAACCTCTCGCAGCTCAAGCAAAGAGCCTACCACTACACCAACACAGAGAAATGTAAACCTGACTCTACATTAATTCACATAATCCTAGTGACTGCGCACACAACATGGCCAAACGAAAACAAAAGACAGTAACTGGCCTATCAATCCAATAGAAACTCATAGGCAACACAGTCCATTGGACTAAGAAATTACATGCAGCCATTCAAAGTCCATGAGCCTTGCATTAAAGTCGAACCCACAACCTCTCGCAGCCCAAGCAAAGAGCCTACCACTACACCAACACAGAGAATTGGGAAACTGACTCTACATTAATTCCCATAACCCTAGTGACTACGCACACAACATGGTCAAACAAAAGCAAAAGGCAGTACCTGGCCTATCAATCCAATGGAAACTCATAGGCAACATAGTCCATTGGACTAGGCAATTACATGCAGCCATACAAAGTCCATGGGCCTTGCCTCAGAGTCAAACCCACAACCTCTGGCAGAACAAGCAAAGAGCCTACAACTATAAAAACACAAAGAAGTAGGAAGTAGGAAGCTGCGTCTACATTAATTCACATAATCCTAGTGACTGCGCACACAACATGGCCAAACAAAAGCAGAAGAGATCACCTAGCCTATCAAGCCAATGGAAACTCATAGGCAACACAGTCAATTGAACTAGGCGATTACATGCAGCCATACAAACTACATGGGCCTTGCCTCAGAGTCGAACCCACAACCTCTCGCAGCCCAAGCAAAGAGCCTACCACTACACCAACACAGAGAAGTTGGAATCTGAGTTTACATTAGTTCACATAATCCTAGTGACTGCGCACACAACATGGCCAAACAAAAGCAAAAGACAGTACCTGGCCTATCAATCCGATGGGAACTCATAGGCAACACAGTCAATTGAACTAGGCGATTACATGCAGCCATACAAACTCCATGGGCCTTGCCTCAGAGTCGAACCCACAACCTCTCACAGCTTAAGCAAAGAGACTACCACTACACCAACACAAAGAATTAGGTGAATGACTCTACATTAATTCACATAATCCTAGTGACTGCGCACACAACATGGCCAAACAAAAGCAAAATACAGTACCTGGCCTATTAATCCAATGGAAACTCATAGGCAACGCAATCCTTTGGACTAGGCAATAACATGCAGCCATACAAACTCCATGGACCTTGCCTCAGAGTCGAACCCACAACCTCTCGCAGCTTAAGCAAAGAGCCTACCCCTAAACCAACACAGAGAAGTGCGAAACTGACTCAACATAAATTCACATAATCCTAGTGACTGCGCACACAACATGGCCAAACAAAAGCAATAGACAGTCCCTGGCCTATCAATCCAATGGAAACTCATAGACAACATAGTCCATTGGACTAGGCAATTACATGCAGCCATACAAAGTCCATGGGCTTTGCCTCAGAGTCAAACCACAACTGCTCGCAGCCCAAGCAAAGAGCCTACCACTACACCAACACAGAGAAGTAGGAGAATGATTCTACATTAATTCACATAATCCTAGTGACTGCGCACACAACATGGCCAAACAAAAGCAAAAGACAGTACCTGGCCTATCATTCCAATTGAAACTCATAGGTAACATAGTCCATTGGACTAGGCAATAACATGCAGCCATACAAAGTCCATGATCCTTGCATTAGAGTCGAACCCACAACCTCTTGCAGCCCAAGCAAAGAGCCTACCACTACAGCAACACAGAGAAGTGTGAAACTGACTCTACATTAATTCACATAATCCTAGTGACTGCGCACACAACATGGCCAAACAAAAGCAAAAGACAGTACCTGGCCTATCATTCCAATTGAAACTCATAGGTAACATAGTCCATTGGACTAGGCAATAACATGCAGCCATACAAAGTCCATGGGCCTTGCTTCAAAGTTGAACTCACAACCTCTCGCAGCTCTAGCAAAGAGCCTACAACTACACCAACACAGAGAAATGTGAACCTGACTCTACATTAATTCACATAATCCTAGTGACTGCGCACACAACATGGCCAAACAAAAGCAAAAGACAGTACCTGGCCCATCAATCCAATGGAAACTCATAGGCAACACAGTCCATTGGACTAGACAATTACATGGAGACATACAAAGTCCATGGGCCTTGCCTCAGAGTCAAACCCACAACCTCTCGCAGCCAAGCAAAGAGCCTACCACTACACCAACACAGAGAAGTGGGAAACTGATTCTACATTAATTCACATAATCCTACCGACTGCGCACACAACATGGCCAAACAAAAGAAAATACCTGGCCTATCAATCCAATGGAAACTCATAGGCAACACAGTCCATTAGACTAGGCAAATACATGCAGCCATACAAAGCCCATGGGCCTTGCCCCAGAGTCAAACCCACAACCTCTTGTAGCCCAAGCAAAGAGCCTACAAATACACCAACACAGAGAAGTGGAAAACTGATTCTACATTAATTCACATAATCCTAGTGACTGCGCACACAACATGGCCAAACAAAAGCAAAAGACATTACCTGGCCTATAAATCCAATAGAAACTCATAGGCAAAGCAATCAATTGGACTAGGCAATTACATGCAGCCATACAAAGTCCATGGGCCTTGCCTCAGAGTCGAACCCACAACCTCTTGTAGCCCAAGCAAAGAGCCTACCACTACACCAACACAGAGAAGTTGGTACAGAGTTTACATTAGTTCACATAATCCTAGTGACTGTGCACACAACATGGCCAAACAAAAGCAAAAGACAGTCCCTGGCCTATCAATCCAATGGAAACTCATATACAACATAGTCCATTGGACTAGGCAATTACATGCAGCCATACAAAGTCCATGGGCCTTGCCTCAGAGTCAAACCCACAACCTCTGGCAGAACAAGCAAAGAGCTTACAACTACACCAACACAAAAAAGTAGGAAGCTGCGTCTACATTAATTCACATATTCCTAGCGACTGCGCACACAACATGGCCAAACAAAAGCAAAAGACAGTCCATAGCCTATCAAGCCAATGGAAACTCATAGGCAACACAGTCCATTGGACTAAACAATTACATGCAGCCATACAAAGTCCATGGGGTTTGCCTCAGAGTCAAACCCACAATTTCTCGCAGCCCAAGAAATGAGCCTACCACTACACCAACACAGACAAGTTGGAAACTGAGTTTACATTAGTTCACATAATCCTAGTGACTGTGCACACAACATGGCGAAACAAATGCAAAAGACATTATCTGGCCTATCAATCCAATGGAAACTCATAGGCAACACAGTCCATTAGACTAGGCAAATACATGCAGCCATACAAAGTTCATGGGCCTTGCCTCAGAGTCGAACCCACAACCTCTTGGAGAACAAGCAAAGAGCCTACCACTAAACCAACACAGAGAATTTGGAAACTGACTCTACATTAATTCACATAATCCTAGTGACTGCGCACACAACATGGCCAAACAAAAGCAAAAGACAGTACCTGGCCTATCAATCCAATGGAAACTCATAGGCAACACAGTCCATTGGACTAGACAATTACATGGAGACATACAAAGTCCATGGGCCTTGCCTCAGCGTCAAACCCACAACCTCTCGCAGCCAAGCAAAGAGCCTACCACTACACCAATACAGAGAAGTGGGAAACTGATTCTACATTAATTCACATAATCCTACCGACTGCGCACACAACATGGCTAAACAAAAGCAAAAGACAGTACCTGGCTTATCAATCCAATGGAAACTCATAGGCAACACAGTCCATTGGACTAGGCAATAACATGCAGCCATACACAGTCCATGGGCCTTGCTTCATAGTCGAACTCACAACCTCTCGCAGCTCAAGCAAAGAGCCTACCACTACACCAACACAGAGAAATGTGAACCTGCCTCTACATTAATTCACATAATCCTAGTGAGTGCGCACACAACATGGCCAAACGAAAACAAAAGACAGTACCTGGCCTATCAATCCAATGGAAACTCATAGGCAACACAGTCCATTGGACTAGGCAATTACATGCAGCCATAAAAAGTCCATGGGCCTTGCCTCAAAGTCAAACCCACAACCTCTCACAGCCCAAGCAAAGAGCCTACCACTACACCAACACAGAGAAATGTGAAACTGACTCTACATTAATTCACATAATCCTAGTGACTGCGCACACAACATGGCCAAACGAAAGCAAAAGTCAATACCTGGCCTATCAATCCAATGGAAACTCATAGGCAACAAAGTCTATTGGACTAGGCAATTACATGCAGCCATACAAAGTCCATAAGCCTTGCATTAGAGTCGAACCCACAACCTCTCACAGCCCAAGCAAAGAGCCTACCACTACACCAACAAAGAGAAATGTGAAACTGACTCTACATTAATTCACATAATCCTAGTGACTGCGCACACAACATGGCCAAACAAAAGCAAAAGACGGTACCTGGCCTATCAATCCAATGGAAACTCATAGGCAAAGCAATCAATTGGACTAGGCAATTACATGCAGCCATACAAAGTCCATGGGCCTTGCCTCAGAGTCGAACTCACAACCTCTCGCAGCCCAACAAAAAAGCCTACCACTTCAGCAACACAGAGAAGTGTGAAACTGTCTCTACATTAACTCACATAATCCTAGTGACTGCGCACAAAACATGGCCAAACGAAAACAAAAAACAGTACCTGGCCTATCAATCCATTGGACTAGGCAATTACATGCAGCCATACAAAGTCCATGGGCCTTACCTCAGAGTCAAACCCACAACCTCTCACAGCCCAAGCAAAGAGCCTACCACTACACCAACACAGAGAAGTGCGAAACTGACTCAACATAAATTCACATAATCCTAGTGACTGCGCACACAACATGGCCAAACAAAAGCTAAAGACAATACCTGGCCTATCAATCCAATGGAAACTCATAGGCAACACAGTCCATTGGACTTGGCAATTACATGCAGCCATACAAAGTCCATGGGCCTTGCCTCAGAGTCAAACCCACAACCTCTGGCAGAACAAGCAAAGAGCCTACAACTACACCAACACAAAGAAGTAGGAAGCTGCGTCTACATTAATTCACATAATCCTAGTGAATGCGCACACAACATGGCCAAACAAAAGCAAAAGACATTACCTGGCCAATCAGGCCAATGGAAACCCATAGGCAACACAGTCCATTGAACTAGGCGATTACATGCAGCCATACAAAGTCCATGGGCCATGCCGCAGAGTCAAACCCACAACCTCTCGCAGCCAAGCAAAGCAGCTTCCACTACACCAACACAGAGAAGTGGGAAATGGATTCTACATTAATTCACATAATCCTAGTGACTGCGCACACAACATGGCCAAACAAAAGCTAAAGACAATACCTGGCCTATCAATCCAATGGAAACTCATAGGCAACACAGTCCATTGGACTTGGCAATTACATGCAGCCATACAAAGTCCATGGGCCTTGCCTCAGAGTCAAACCCACAACCTCTGGCAGAACAAGCAAAGAGCCTACAACTACACCAACACAAAGAAGTAGGAAGCTGCGTCTACATTAATTCACATAATCCTAGTGAATGTGCACACAACATGGCCAAACAAAAGCAAAAGACATTACCTGGCCTATCAAGCCAATGGAAACTCATAGGCAACACAGTCCATTGAACTAGACAATTACATGGAGACATACAAAGTCCATGGGCCTTGCCTCAGAGTCAAACCCACAACCTCCCGCAGCCAAGCAAAGAGCCTACCACTACACCAACACAGATAAGGGGAAACTGATTCTATATTAATTCACATAATCCTACCGACTGCGCACACAACATGGCCAAACAAAAGACAATACCTGGCCTTTCAATCCAATGGAAACTCATAGGCAATACAGTCCATTAGACTATGCAAATACATGCAGCCATACAAAGTTCATGGGCCTTGCCTCAGAGTCGAACCCACAACTTCTTGGAGAACAAGCAAAGAGCCTACCACTACACCAACACAGAGAAGTTGGAAACCGACTCTACATTAATTCACATAATCCTAGTGACTGCGCACACAACATGGCCAAACAAAAGCAAAAGACAGTACCTGGCCTATCAATCCAATGGAAACTCAAAGGTAACACAGTACATTAGACTAGGCAATTAAATGCAGCCATACAAAGCCCATGGGCCTTGCCCCAGAGTCGAACCCACAACCTCTCGTAGCCCAAGCAAAGAGCCTACCAATACACCAACACAGAGAAGTGAAAAACTGATTCTACATTAATTCACATAATCCTAGTGACTGAGCACACAACATGGCCAAACAAAAGCAAAAGACAGTACCTGGCCTATCAATCCAATAGAAACTCATAGGCAAAGCAATCAAATGGACTAGGCAATTACATTCAGCCATACAAAGTCCATGGGCCTTGCCTCAGAGTCGAACCCACAACCTCTTGTAGCGCAAGCAAAGAGCCTACCACTACACCAACACAGAGAAGAGCGAAACTGACTCAACATAAATTCACATAATCCTAGTGACTGCGCACACAACATGGCCAAACAAAAGCAAAAGACAGTCCCTGGCCAATCAATCCAATGGAAACTCATATACAACATAGTCCATTGGACTAGGCAATTACATGCAGCCATACAAAGTCCATGGGCCTTGCCTCAGAGTCAAACCCACAACCTCTGGCAGAACAAGCAAAGAGCTTACAACTACACCAACACAAAAAAGTAGGAAGGTGCGTCTACATTAATTCACATATTCCTAGAGACTGCGCACACAACATGGCCAAACAAAAGCAAAAGACATTACCTGGCCTATCAAGCCAATGGAAACTCATAGGCAACACAGTCCATTGGACTAAACAATTACATGCAGCCATACAAAGTCCATGGGCTTTGCCTCAGAGTCAAACCCACAATTTCTCGCAGCCCAAGCAAAGAGCCTACCACTACACCAACACAGACAAGATGGAAACTGAGTTTACATTAGTTCACATAATCCTAGTGACTGTGCACACAACATTGCGAAACAAATGCAAAAGACATTATCTGGCCTATCAATCCAATGGAAACTCATAGGCAACACAGTCCATTAGACTAGGCAAATACATGCAGCCATACAAAGTTCATGGGCCTTGCCTCAGAGTCGAACCCACAACCTCTTGGAGAACAAGCAAAGAGCCTACCACTAAACCAACACAGAGAATTTGGAAACTGACTCTACATTAATTCACATAATCCTAGTGACTGCGCACACAACATGGCCAAACAAAAGCAAAAGACAGTACCTGGCCTATCAATCCAATGGAAACTCATAGGCAACACAGTCCATTGGACTAGACAATTACATGGAGACATACAAAGTCCATGGGCCTTGCCTCAGCGTCAAACCCACAACCTCTCGCAGCCAAGCAAAGAGCCTACCACTACACCAATACAGAGAAGTGGGAAACTGATTCTACATTAATTCACATAATCCTACCGACTGCGCACACAACATGGCTAAACAAAAGCAAAAGACAGTACCTGGCTTATCAATCCAATGGAAACTCATAGGCAACACAGTCCATTGGACTAGGCAATAACATGCAGCCATACACAGTCCATGGGCCTTGCTTCATAGTCGAACTCACAACCTCTCGCAGCTCAAGCAAAGAGCCTACCACTACACCAACACAGAGAAATGTGAACCTGCCTCTACATTAATTCACATAATCCTAGTGAGTGCGCACACAACATGGCCAAACGAAAACAAAAGACAGTACCTGGCCTATCAATCCAATGGAAACTCATAGGCAACACAGTCCATTGGACTAGGCAATTACATGCAGCCATAAAAAGTCCATGGGCCTTGCCTCAAAGTCAAACCCACAACCTCTCACAGCCCAAGCAAAGAGCCTACCACTACACCAACACAGAGAAATGTGAAACTGACTCTACATTAATTCACATAATCCTAGTGACTGCGCACACAACATGGCCAAACGAAAGCAAAAGTCAATACCTGGCCTATCAATCCAATGGAAACTCATAGGCAACAAAGTCTATTGGACTAGGCAATTACATGCAGCCATACAAAGTCCATAAGCCTTGCATTAGAGTCGAACCCACAACCTCTCACAGCCCAAGCAAAGAGCCTACCACTACACCAACAAAGAGAAATGTGAAACTGACTCTACATTAATTCACATAATCCTAGTGACTGCGCACACAACATGGCCAAACAAAAGCAAAAGACGGTACCTGGCCTATCAATCCAATGGAAACTCATAGGCAAAGCAATCAATTGGACTAGGCAATTACATGCAGCCATACAAAGTCCATGGGCCTTGCCTCAGAGTCGAACTCACAACCTCTCGCAGCCCAACAAAAAAGCCTACCACTTCAGCAACACAGAGAAGTGTGAAACTGTCTCTATATTAACTCACATAATCCTAGTGACTGCGCACAAAACATGGCCAAACGAAAACAAAAGACAGTACCTGGCCTATCAATCCATTGGACTAGGCAATTACATGCAGCCATACAAAGTCCATGGGCCTTACCTCAGAGTCAAACCCACAACCTCTCACAGCCCAAGCAAAGAGCCTACCACTACACCAACACAGAGAAGTGCGAAACTGACTCAACATAAATTCACATAATCCTAGTGACTGCGCACACAACATGGCCAAACAAAAGCTAAAGACAATACCTGGCCTATCAATCCAATGGAAACTCATAGGCAACACAGTCCATTGGACTTGGCAATTACATGGAGACATACAAAGTCCATGGGCCTTGCATTAGAGTCGAACCCACAATCTCTCGCAGCATTTTTCTCCAAAACTATAACAGATGCAAGCTTTTCCTGTTTGGTGGAGATGATATTTAATGAAATAAGTAGAAATCCACTAAAAGTTTTGTTTGGTTATCTTGCAATCCCGAGATAATCGTCTCCATGCTCCAAATCCATTTTAAAGCCATTTTTAAGGCATTTCGCGCATACATGAAATGAACACATTTTTCTCCAAAACTATAACAGATGCAAGCTTGTCCTGTTTGGTGGAGATGATATTTAATAAAATAAGTAGAAAACCACTAAAAGTTTTGTTTGGTTATCTTGCAATCCCGAGATAATCGTCTCCATGCTCCAAATCCATTTTAAAGCCATTTTTAAGGCATTTCGCGCATACATGAAATGAACACATTTTTCTCCAAAACTATAACAGATGCAAGCTTGTCCTGTTTGGTGGAGATGATATTTAATAAAATAAGTAGAAATCCACTAAAAGTTTTGTTTGGTTATCTTGCAATCCCGAGATAATCGTCTCCATGCTCCAAATCCATTTTAAAGCCATTTTTAAGGCATTTCGCGCATACATGAAATGAACACATTTTTCTCCAAAACTATAACAGATGCAAGCTTGTCCTGTTTGGTGGAGATGATATTTAATAAAATAAGTAGAAATCCACTAAAAGTTTTGTTTGGTTATCTTGCAATCCCGAGATAATCGTCTCCATGCTCCAAATCCATTTTAAAGCCATTTTTAAGGCATTTCGCGCATACATGAAATGAACACATTTTTCTCCAAAACTATAACAGATGCAAGCTTGTCCTGTTTGGTGGAGATGATATTTAATAAAATAAGTAGAAATCCACTAAAAGTTTTGTTTGGTTATCTTGCAATCCCGAGATAATCGTCTCCATGCTCCAAATCCATTTTAAAGCCATTTTTAAGGCATTTCGCGCATACATGAAATGAACACATTTTTCTCCAAAACTATAACAGATGCAAGCTTGTCCTGTTTGGTGGAGATGATATTTAATAAAATAAGTAGAAATCCACTAAAAGTTTTGTTTGGTTATCTTGCAATCCCGAGATAATTGTCTCCATGCTCCAAATCCATTTTAAAGCCATTTCAAAGGCATTTTGCGCATACATGAAATGAACACATTTTTCTCCAAAACTATAACACATGCAAGCTTGTCCTGTTTGGTGGAGATGATATTTAATAAAATAAGTAGAAATCCACTAAAAGTTTTGTTTGGTTATCTTGCAATCCCGAGATAATCGTCTCCATGCTCCAAATCCATTTTAAAGCCATTTTTAAGGCATTTCGCGCATACATGAAATGAACACATTTTTCTCCAAAACTATAACAGATGCAAGCTTGTCCTGTTTGATGGAGATGATATTTAATAAAATAAGTAGAAATCCACTAAAAGTTTTGTTTGGTTATCTTGCAATCCCGAGATAATCGTCTCCATGCTCCAAATCCATTTTAAAGCCATTTTTAAGGCATTTCGCGCATACATGAAATGAACACATTTTTCTCCAAAACTATAACACATGCAAGCTTGTCCTGTTTGGTGGAGATGATATTTAATAAAATAAGTAGAAATCCACTAAAAGTTTTGTTTGGTTATCTTGCAATCCCGAGATAATCGTCTCCATGCTCCAAATCCATTTTAAAGCCATTTTTAAGGCATTTCGCGCATACATGAAATGAACACATTTTTCTCCAAAACTATAACAGATGCAAGCTTGTCCTGTTTGGTGGAGATGATATTTAATAAAATAAGTAGAAATCCACTAAAAGTTTTGTTTGGTTATCTTGCAATCCCGAGATAATCGTCTCCATGCTCCAAATCCATTTTAAAGCCATTTCAAAGGCATTTTGCGCATACATGAAATGAACACATTTTTCTCCAAAACTATAACACATGCAAGCTTGTCCTGTTTGGTGGAGATGATATTTATTAAAATAAGTAGAAATCCACTAAAAGTTTTGTTTGGTTATCTTGCAATCCCGAGATAATCGTCTCCATGCTCCAAATCCATTTTAAAGCCATTTTTAAGGCATTTCGCGCATACATGAAATGAACACATTTTTCTCCAAAACTATAACAGATGCAAGCTTGTCCTGTTTGGTGGAGATGATATTTAATAAAATAAGTAGAAATCCACTAAAAGTTTTGTTTGGTTATCTTGCAATCCCGAGATAATCGTCTCCATGCTCCAAATCCATTTTAAAGCCATTTTTAAGGCATTTCGCGCATACATGAAATGAACACATTTTTCTCCAAAACTATAACAGATACAAGCTTGTCCTGTTTGGTGGAGATGATATTTAATAAAATAAGTAGAAATCCACTAAAAGTTTTGTTTGGTTATCTTGCAATCCCGAGATAATCGTCTCCATGCTCCAAATCCATTTTAACGCCATTTTTAAGGCATTTCGCGCATACATGAAATGAACACATTTTTCTCCAAAACTATAACAGATGCAAGCTTGTCCTGTTTGGTGGAGATGATATTTAATAAAATAAGTAGAAATCCACTAAAAGTTTTGTTTGGTTATATTGCAATCCCGAGATAATCGTCTCCATGCTCCAAATCCATTTTAAAGCCATTTTTAAGGCATTTCGCGCATACATGAAATGAACACATTTTTCTCCAAAACTATAACAGATGCAAGCTTGTCCTGTTTGGTGGAGATGATATTTAATAAAATAAGTAGAAATCCACTAAAAGTTTTGTTTGGTTATCTTGCAATCCCGAGATAATCGTCTCCATGCTCCAAATCCATTTTAAAGCCATTTTTAAGGCATTTCGCGCATACATGAAATGAACACATTTTTCTCCAAAACTATAACAGATGCAAGCTTGTCCTGTTTGGTGGAGATGATATTTAATAAAATAAGTAGAAATCCACTAAAAGTTTTGTTTGGTTATCTTGCAATCCCGAGATAATCGTCTCCATGCTCCAAATCCATTTTAAAGCCATTTTTAAGGCATTTCGCGCATACATGAAATGAACACATTTTTCTCCAAAACTATAACAGATGCAAGCTTGTCCTGTTTGGTGGAGATGATATTTAATAAAATAAGTAGAAATCCACTAAAAGTTTTGTTTGGTTATCTTGCAATCCCGAGATAATCGTCTCCATGCTACAAATCCATTTTAAAGCCATTTTTAAGGCATTTCGCGCATACATGAAATGAACACATTTTTCTCCAAAACTATAACAGATGCAAGCTTGTCCTGTTTGGTGGAGATAATATTTAATAAAATAAGTAGAAATCTACTAAAAGTTTCGTTTGTTTATATTGCCATCCTGAGATAATCGTCTCCATGCTCCAAATCCATTTTAAAGCCATTTCAAAGGCATTTTGCGCATACATGAAATGAACACATTTTTCTCCAAAACTATAACACATGCAAGCTTGTCCTGTTTGGTGGAGATGATATTTAATAAAATAAGTAGAAATCCACTAAAAGTTTTGTTTGGTTATCTTGCAATCCCGAGATAATCGTCTCCATGCTCCAAATCCATTTTAAAGCCATTTTTAAGGCATTTCGCGCATACATGAAATGAACACATTTTTCTCCAAAACTATAACAGATGCAAGCTTGTCCTGTTTGGTGGAGATGATATTTAATAAAATAAGTAGAAATCCACTAAAAGTTTTGTTTGGTTATATTGCAATCCCGAGATAATCGTCTCCATGCTCCAAATCCATTTTAAAGCCATTTTTAAGGCATTTCGCGCATACATGAAATGAACACATTTTTCTCCAAAACTATAACAGATGCAAGCTTGTCCTGTTTGGTGGAGATAATATTTAATAAAATAAGTAGAAATCTACTAAAAGTTTCGTTTGTTTATATTGCCATCCTGAGATAATCGTCTCCATGCTCCAAATCCATTTTAAAGCCATTTCAAAGGCATTTTGCGCATACATGAAATGAACACATTTTTCTCCAAAACTATAACACATGCAAGCTTGTCCTGTTTGGTGGAGATGATATTTAATACAATAAGTAGAAATCCACTAAAAGTTTTGTTTGGTTATCTTGCAATCCCGAGATAATCGTCTCCATGCTCCAAATCCATTTTAAAGCCATTTTAAGGCATTTCGCGCATACATGAAATGAACACATTTTTCTCCAAAACTATAACAGATGCAAGCTTGTCCTGTTTGGTGGAGATGATATTTAATAAAATAAGTAGAAATCCACTAAAAGTTTTGTTTGGTTATCTTGCAATCCCGAGATAATCGTCTCCATGCTCGAAATCCATTTTAAAGCCATTTTTAAGGCATTTCGCGCATACATGAAATGAACACATTTTTCTCCAAAACTATAACAGATGCAAGCTTGTCCTTTTTGTGGAGATGATATTTAATAAAATAAGTAGAAATCCACTAAAAGTTTTGTTTGGTTATCTTGCAATCCCGAGATAATCGTCTCCATGCTCCAAATCCATTTTAAAGCCATTTTTAAGGCATTTCGCGCATACATGAAATGAACACATTTTTCTCCAAAACTATAACACATGCAAGTTTGTCCTGTTTGGTGGAGATGATATTTAATAAAATAAGTAGAAAGACACTAAAAGTTTTGTTTGGTTATCTTGCAATCCCGAGATAATCGTCTCCATGCTCCAAATCCATTTTAAAGCCATTTTTAAGGCATTTCGCGCATACATGAAATGTACACATTTTTCTCCAAAACTATAACAGATGCAAGCTTGTCCTGTGTGGTGGAGATAATATTTAATAAAATAAGTAGAAATCTACTAAAAGTTTCGTTTGTTTATATTGCCATCCTGAGATAATCGTCTCCATGCTCCAAATCCATTTTAAAGCCATTTCAAAGGCATTTTGCGCATACATGAAATGAACACATTTTTCTCCAAAACTATAACACATGCAAGCTTGTCCTGTTTGGTGGAGATGATATTTAATAAAATAAGTAGAAATCCACTAAAAGTTTTGTTTGGTTATCTTGCAATCCCGAGATAATCGTCTCCATGCTCCAAATCCATTTTAAAGCCATTTCAAAGGCATTTTGCGCATACATGAAATGAACACATTTTTCTCCAAAACTATAACACATGCAAGCTTGTCCTGTTTGGTGGAGATGATATTTAATAAAATAAGTAGAAATCCACTAAAAGTTTTGTTTGGTTATCTTGCAATCCCGAGATAATCGTCTCCATGCTCCAAATCCATTTTAAAGCCATTTTTAAGGCATTTCGCGCATACATGAAATGAACACATTTTTCTCCAAAACTATAACAGATGCAAGCTTGTCCTGTTTGGTGGAGATGATATTTAATAAAATAAGTAGAAATCCACTAAAAGTTTTGTTTGGTTATCTTGCAATCCCGAGATAATCGTCTCCATGCTCCAAATCCATTTTAAAGCCATTTTTAAGGCATTTCGCGCATACATGAAATGAACACATTTTTCTCCAAAACTATAACAGATGCAAGCTTGTCCTGTTTGTTGGAGATGATATTTAATAAAATAAGTAGAAATCCACTAAAAGTTTTGTTTGGTTATCTTGCAATCCCGAGATAATCGTCTCCATGCTCCAAATCCATTTTAAAGCCATTTTTAAGGCATTTCGCGCATACATGAAATGAACACATTTTTCTCCAAAACTATAACAGATGCAAGCTTGTCCTGTTTGGTGGAGATGATATTTAATAAAATAAGTAGAAATCCACTAAAAGTTTTGTTTGGTTATCTTGCAATCCCGAGATAATCGTCTCCATGCTCCAAATCCATTTTAAAGCCATTTTTAAGGCATTTCGCGCATACATGAAATGAACACATTTTTCTCCAAAACTATAACAGATGCAAGCTTGTCCTGTTTGGTGGAGATGATATTTAATAAAATAAGTAGAAATCCACTAAAAGTTTTGTTTGGTTATCTTGCAATCCCGAGATAATCGTCTCCATGCTCCAAATCCATTTTAAAGCCATTTTTAAGGCATTTCGCGCATACATGAAATGAACACATTTTTCTCCAAAACTATAACAGATGCAAGCTTGTCCTGTTTGGTGGAGATGATATTTAATAAAATAAGTAGAAATCCACTAAAAGTTTTGTTTGGTTATCTTGCAATCCCGAGATAATCGTCTCCATGCTCCAAATCCATTTTAAAGCCATTTTTAAGGCATTTCGCGCATACATGAAATGAACACATTTTTCTCCAAAACTATAACAGATGCAAGCTTGTCCTGTTTGGTGGAGATGATATTTAATAAAATAAGTAGAAATCCACTAAAAGTTTTGTTTGGTTATCTTGCAATCCCGAGATAATCGTCTCCATGCTCCAAATCCATTTTAAAGCCATTTTTAAGGCATTTCGCGCATACATGAAATGAACACATTTTTCTCCAAAACTATAACAGATGCAAGCTTGTCCTGTTTGGTGGAGATGATATTTAATAAAATAAGTAGAAATCCACTAAAAGTTTTGTTTGGTTATCTTGCAATCCCGAGATAATCGTCTCCATGCTCCAAATCCATTTTAAAGCCATTTTTAAGGCATTTCGCGCATACATGAAATGAACACATTTTTCTCCAAAACTATAACAGATGCAAGCTTGTCCTGTTTGGTGGAGATGATATTTAATAAAATAAGTAGAAATCCACTAAAAGTTTTGTTTGGTTATATTGCAATCCCGAGATAATCGTCTCCATGCTCCAAATCCATTTTAAAGCCATTTTTAAGGCATTTCGCGCATACATGAAATGAACACATTTTTCTCCAAAACTATAACAGATGCAAGCTTGTCCTGTTTGGTGGAGATGATATTTAATAAAATAAGTAGAAATCCACTAAAAGTTTTGTTTGGTTATCTTGCAATCCCGAGATAATCGTCTCCATGCTCCAAATCCATTTTAAAGCCATTTTTAAGGCATTTCGCGCATACATGAAATGAACACATTTTTCTCCAAAACTATAACAGATGCAAGCTTGTCCTGTTTGGTGGAGATAATATTTAATAAAATAAGTAGAAATCTACTAAAAGTTTCGTTTGTTTATATTGCCATCCTGAGATAATCGTCTCCATGCTCCAAATCCATTTTAAAGCCATTTCAAAGGCATTTTGCGCATACATGAAATGAACACATTTTTCTCCAAAACTATAACACATGCAAGCTTTTCCTGTTTGGTGGAGATGATATTTAATAAAATAAGTAGAAATCCACTAAAAGTTTTGTTTGGTTATCTTGCAATCCCGAGATAATCGTCTCCATGCTCCAAATCCATTTTAAAGCCATTTTTAAGGCATTTCGCGCATACATGAAATGAACACATTTTTCTCCAAAACTATAACAGATGCAAGCTTGTCCTGTTTGGTGGAGATGATATTTAATAAAATAAGTAGAAATCCACTAAAAGTTTTGTTTGGTTATCTTGCAATCCCGAGATAATCGTCTCCATGCTCCAAATCCATTTTAAAGCCATTTTTAAGGCATTTCGCGCATACATGAAATGAACACATTTTTCTCCAAAACTATAACAGATGCAAGCTTGTCCTGTTTGGTGGAGATGATATTTAATAAAATAAGTAGAAATCCACTAAAAGTTTTGTTTGGTTATCTTGCAATCCCGAGATAATCGTCTCCATGCTCCAAATCCATTTTAAAGCCATTTTTAAGGCATTTCGCGCATACATGAAATGAACACATTTTTCTCCAAAACTATAACAGATGCAAGCTTGTCCTGTTTGGTGGAGATGATATTTAATAAAATAAGTAGAAATCCACTAAAAGTTTTGTTTGGTTATCTTGCAATCCCGAGATAATCGTCTCCATGCTCCAAATCCATTTTAAAGCCATTTTTAAGGCATTTCGCGCATACATGAAATGAACACATTTTTCTCCAAAACTATAACAGATGCAAGCTTGTCCTGTTTGGTGGAGATGATATTTAATAAAATAAGTAGAAATCCACTAAAAGTTTTGTTTGGTTATCTTGCAATCCCGAGATAATCGTCTCCATGCTCCAAATCCATTTTAAAGCCATTTCAAAGGCATTTTGCGCATACATGAAATGAACACATTTTTCTCCAAAACTATAACACATGCAAGCTTGTCCTGTTTGGTGGAGATGATATTTAATAAAATAAGTAGAAATCCACTAAAAGATTTGTTTGGTTATCTTGCAATCCCGAGATAATCGTCTCCATGCTCCAAATCCATTTTAAAGCCATTTTTAAGGCATTTCGCGCATACATGAAATGAACACATTTTTCTCCAAAACTATAACAGATGCAAGCTTGTCCTGTTTGGTGGAGATGATATTTAATAAAATAAGTAGAAATCCACTAAAAGTTTTGTTTGGTTATATTGCAATCCCGAGATAATCGTCTCCATGCTCCAAATCCATTTTAAAGCCATTTTTAAGGCATTTCGCGCATACATGAAATGAACACATTTTTCTCCAAAACTATAACAGATGCAAGCTTGTCCTGTTTGGTGGAGATGATATTTAATAAAATAAGTAGAAATCCACTAAAAGTTTTGTTTGGTTATCTTGCAATCCCGAGATAATCGTCTCCATGCTCCAAATCCATTTTAAAGCCATTTTTAAGGCATTTCGCGCATACATGAAATGAACACATTTTTCTCCAAAACTATAACAGATGCAAGCTTGTCCTGTTTGGTGGAGATAATATTTAATAAAATAAGTAGAAATCTACTAAAAGTTTCGTTTGTTTATATTGCCATCCTGAGATAATCGTCTCCATGCTCCAAATCCATTTTAAAGCCATTTCAAAGGCATTTTGCGCATACATGAAATGAACACATTTTTCTCCAAAACTATAACACATGCAAGCTTTTCCTGTTTGGTGGAGATGATATTTAATAAAATAAGTAGAAATCCACTAAAAGTTTTGTTTGGTTATCTTGCAATCCCGAGATAATCGTCTCCATGCTCCAAATCCATTTTAAAGCCATTTTTAAGGCATTTCGCGCATACATGAAATGAACACATTTTTCTCCAAAACTATAACAGATGCAAGCTTGTCCTGTTTGGTGGAGATGATATTTAATAAAATAAGTAGAAATCCACTAAAAGTTTTGTTTGGTTATCTTGCAATCCCGAGATAATCGTCTCCATGCTCCAAATCCATTTTAAAGCCATTTTTAAGGCATTTCGCGCATACATGAAATGAACACATTTTTCTCCAAAACTATAACAGATGCAAGCTTGTCCTGTTTGGTGGAGATGATATTTAATAAAATAAGTAGAAATCCACTAAAAGTTTTGTTTGGTTATCTTGCAATCCCGAGATAATCGTCTCCATGCTCCAAATCCATTTTAAAGCCATTTCAAAGGCATTTTGCGCATACATGAAATGAACACATTTTTCTCCAAAACTATAACACATGCAAGCTTGTCCTGTTTGGTGGAGATGATATTTAATAAAATAAGTAGAAATCCACTAAAAGATTTGTTTGGTTATCTTGCAATCCCGAGATAATCGTCTCCATGCTCCAAATCCATTTTAAAGCCATTTTTAAGGCATTTCGCGCATACATGAAATGAACACATTTTTCTCCAAAACTATAACAGATGCAAGCTTGTCCTGTTTGGTGGAGATGATATTTAATAAAATAAGTAGAAATCCACTAAAAGTTTTGTTTGGTTATCTTGCAATCCCGAGATAATCGTCTCCATGCTCCAAATCCATTTTAAAGCCATTTTTAAGGCATTTCGCGCATACATGAAATGAACACATTTTTCTCCAAAACTATAACAGATGCAAGCTTGTCCTGTTTGGTGGAGATAATATTTAATAAAATAAGTAGAAATCTACTAAAAGTTTCGTTTGTTTATATTGCCATCCTGAGATAATCGTCTCCATGCTCCAAATCCATTTTAAAGCCATTTCAAAGGCATTTTGCGCATACATGAAATGAACACATTTTTCTCCAAAACTATAACACATGCAAGCTTGTCCTGTTTGGTGGAGATGATATTTAATAAAATAAGTAGAAATCCACTAAAAGTTTTGTTTGGTTATCTTGCAATCCCGAGATAATCGTCTCCATGCTCCAAATCCATTTTAAAGCCATTTTTAAGGCATTTCGCGCATACATGAAATGAACACATTTTTCTCCAAAACTATAACAGATGCAAGCTTGTCCTGTTTGGTGGAGATGATATTTAATAAAATAAGTAGAAATCCACTAAAAGTTTTGTTTGGTTATCTTGCAATCCCGAGATAATCGTCTCCATGCTCCAAATCCATTTTAAAGCCATTTTTAAGGCATTTCGCGCATACATGAAATGAACACATTTTTCTCCAAAACTATAACAGATGCAAGCTTGTCCTGTTTGGTGGAGATGATATTTAATAAAATAAGTAGAAATCCACTAAAAGTTTTGTTTGGTTATCTTGCAATCCCGAGATAATCGTCTCCATGCTCCAAATCCATTTTAAAGCCATTTCAAAGGCATTTTGCGCATACATGAAATGAACACATTTTTCTCCAAAACTATAACACATGCAAGCTTGTCCTGTTTGGTGGAGATGATATTTAATAAAATAAGTAGAAATCCACTAAAAGATTTGTTTGGTTATCTTGCAATCCCGAGATAATCGTCTCCATGCTCCAAATCCATTTTAAAGCCATTTTTAAGGCATTTCGCGCATACATGAAATGAACACATTTTTCTCCAAAACTATAACAGATGCAAGCTTGTCCTGTTTGGTGGAGATGATATTTAATAAAATAAGTAGAAATCCACTAAAAGTTTTGTTTGGTTATATTGCAATCCCGAGATAATCGTCTCCATGCTCCAAATCCATTTTAAAGCCATTTTTAAGGCATTTCGCGCATACATGAAATGAACACATTTTTCTCCAAAACTATAACAGATGCAAGCTTGTCCTGTTTGGTGGAGATGATATTTAATAAAATAAGTAGAAATCCACTAAAAGTTTTGTTTGGTTATCTTGCAATCCCGAGATAATCGTCTCCATGCTCCAAATCCATTTTAAAGCCATTTTTAAGGCATTTCGCGCATACATGAAATGAACACATTTTTCTCCAAAACTATAACAGATGCAAGCTTGTCCTGTTTGGTGGAGATAATATTTAATAAAATAAGTAGAAATCTACTAAAAGTTTCGTTTGTTTATATTGCCATCCTGAGATAATCGTCTCCATGCTCCAAATCCATTTTAAAGCCATTTCAAAGGCATTTTGCGCATACATGAAATGAACACATTTTTCTCCAAAACTATAACACATGCAAGCTTTTCCTGTTTGGTGGAGATGATATTTAATAAAATAAGTAGAAATCCACTAAAAGTTTTGTTTGGTTATCTTGCAATCCCGAGATAATCGTCTCCATGCTCCAAATCCATTTTAAAGCCATTTTTAAGGCATTTCGCGCATACATGAAATGAACACATTTTTCTCCAAAACTATAACAGATGCAAGCTTGTCCTGTTTGGTGGAGATGATATTTAATAAAATAAGTAGAAATCCACTAAAAGTTTTGTTTGGTTATCTTGCAATCCCGAGATAATCGTCTCCATGCTCCAAATCCATTTTAAAGCCATTTTTAAGGCATTTCGCGCATACATGAAATGAACACATTTTTCTCCAAAACTATAACAGATGCAAGCTTGTCCTGTTTGGTGGAGATGATATTTAATAAAATAAGTAGAAATCCACTAAAAGTTTTGTTTGGTTATCTTGCAATCCCGAGATAATCGTCTCCATGCTCCAAATCCATTTTAAAGCCATTTCAAAGGCATTTTGCGCATACATGAAATGAACACATTTTTCTCCAAAACTATAACACATGCAAGCTTGTCCTGTTTGGTGGAGATGATATTTAATAAAATAAGTAGAAATCCACTAAAAGATTTGTTTGGTTATCTTGCAATCCCGAGATAATCGTCTCCATGCTCCAAATCCATTTTAAAGCCATTTTTAAGGCATTTCGCGCATACATGAAATGAACACATTTTTCTCCAAAACTATAACAGATGCAAGCTTGTCCTGTTTGGTGGAGATGATATTTAATAAAATAAGTAGAAATCCACTAAAAGTTTTGTTTGGTTATCTTGCAATCCCGAGATAATCGTCTCCATGCTCCAAATCCATTTTAAAGCCATTTTTAAGGCATTTCGCGCATACATGAAATGAACACATTTTTCTCCAAAACTATAACAGATGCAAGCTTGTCCTGTTTGGTGGAGATAATATTTAATAAAATAAGTAGAAATCTACTAAAAGTTTCGTTTGTTTATATTGCCATCCTGAGATAATCGTCTCCATGCTCCAAATCCATTTTAAAGCCATTTCAAAGGCATTTTGCGCATACATGAAATGAACACATTTTTCTCCAAAACTATAACACATGCAAGCTTGTCCTGTTTGGTGGAGATGATATTTAATAAAATAAGTAGAAATCCACTAAAAGTTTTGTTTGGTTATCTTGCAATCCCGAGATAATCGTCTCCATGCTCCAAATCCATTTTAAAGCCATTTTTAAGGCATTTCGCGCATACATGAAATGAACACATTTTTCTCCAAAACTATAACAGATGCAAGCTTGTCCTGTTTGGTGGAGATGATATTTAATAAAATAAGTAGAAATCCACTAAAAGTTTTGTTTGGTTATCTTGCAATCCCGAGATAATCGTCTCCATGCTCCAAATCCATTTTAAAGCCATTTTTAAGGCATTTCGCGCATACATGAAATGAACACATTTTTCTCCAAAACTATAACAGATGCAAGCTTGTCCTGTTTGGTGGAGATAATATTTAATAAAATAAGTAGAAATCTACTAAAAGTTTCGTTTGTTTATATTGCCATCCTGAGATAATCGTCTCCATGCTCCAAATCCATTTTAAAGCCATTTCAAAGGCATTTTGCGCATACATGAAATGAACACATTTTTCTCCAAACCTATAACACATGCAAGCTTGTCCTGTTTGGTGGAGATGATATTTAATAAAATAAGTAGAAATCCACTAAAAGTTTTGTTTGGTTATCTTGCAATCCCGAGATAATCGTCTCCATGCTCCAAATCCATTTTAAAGCCATTTTTAAGGCATTTCGCGCATACATGAAATGAACACATTTTTCTCCAAAACTATAACAGATGCAAGCTTGTCCTGTTTGGTGGAGATGATATTTAATAAAATAAGTAGAAATCCACTAAAAGTTTTGTTTGGTTATCTTGCAATCCCGAGATAATCGTCTCCATGCTCCAAATCCATTTTAAAGCCATTTTTAAGGCATTTCGCGCATACATGAAATGAACACATTTTTCTCCAAAACTATAACAGATGCAAGCTTGTCCTGTTTGGTGGAGATAATATTTAATAAAATAAGTAGAAATCTACTAAAAGTTTCGTTTGTTTATATTGCCATCCTGAGATAATCGTCTCCATGCTCCAAATCCATTTTAAAGCCATTTCAAAGGCATTTTGCGCATACATGAAATGAACACATTTTTCTCCAAAACTATAACACATGCAAGCTTGTCCTGTTTGGTGGAGATGATATTTAATAAAATAAGTAGAAATCCACTAAAAGTTTTGTTTGGTTATCTTGCAATCCCGAGATAATCGTCTCCATGCTCCAAATCCATTTTAAAGCCATTTCAAAGGCATTTTGCGCATACATGAAATGAACACATTTTTCTCCAAAACTATAACACATGCAAGCTTGTCCTGTTTGGTGGAGATGATATTTAATAAAATAAGTAGAAATCCACTAAAAGTTTTGTTTGGTTATCTTGCAATCCCGAGATAATCGTCTCCATGCTCCAAATCCATTTTAAAGCCATTTTTAAGGCATTTCGCGCATACATGAAATGAACACATTTTTCTCCAAAACTATAACAGATGCAAGCTTGTCCTGTTTGGTGGAGATGATATTTAATAAAATAAGTAGAAATCCACTAAAAGTTTTGTTTGGTTATCTTGCAATCCCGAGATAATCGTCTCCATGCTCCAAATCCATTTTAAAGCCATTTTTAAGGCATTTCGCGCATACATGAAATGAACACATTTTTCTCCAAAACTATAACAGATGCAAGCTTGTCCTGTTTGGTGGAGATGATATTTAATAAAATAAGTAGAAATCCACTAAAAGTTTTGTTTGGTTATCTTGCAATCCCGAGATAATCGTCTCCATGCTCCAAATCCATTTTAAAGCCATTTTTAAGGCATTTCGCGCATACATGAAATGAACACATTTTTCTCCAAAACTATAACAGATGCAAGCTTGTCCTGTTTGGTGGAGATGATATTTAATAAAATAAGTAGAAATCCACTAAAAGTTTTGTTTGGTTATATTGCAATCCCGAGATAATCGTCTCCATGCTCCAAATCCATTTTAAAGCCATTTTTAAGGCATTTCGCGCATACATGAAATGAACACATTTTTCTCCAAAACTATAACAGATGCAAGCTTGTCCTGTTTGGTGGAGATGATATTTAATAAAATAAGTAGAAATCCACTAAAAGTTTTGTTTGGTTATCTTGCAATCCCGAGATAATCGTCTCCATGCTCCAAATCCATTTTAAAGCCATTTTTAAGGCATTTCGCGCATACATGAAATGAACACATTTTTCTCCAAAACTATAACAGATGCAAGCTTGTCCTGTTTGGTGGAGATGATATTTAATAAAATAAGTAGAAATCCACTAAAAGTTTTGTTTGGTTATCTTGCAATCCCGAGATAATCGTCTCCATGCTCCAAATCCATTTTAAAGCCATTTTTAAGGCATTTCGCGCATACATGAAATGAACACATTTTTCTCCAAAACTATAACAGATGCAAGCTTGTCCTGTTTGGTGGAGATGATATTTAATAAAATAAGTAGAAATCCACTAAAAGTTTTGTTTGGTTATCTTGCAATCCCGAGATAATCGTCTCCATGCTCCAAATCCATTTTAAAGCCATTTTTAAGGCATTTCGCGCATACATGAAATTAACACATTTTTCTCCAAAACTATAACAGATGCAAGCTTGTCCTGTTTGGTGGAGATGATATTTAATAAAATAAGTAGAAATCCACTAAAAGTTTTGTTTGGTTATCTTGCAATCCCGAGATAATCGTCTCCATGCTCCAAATCCATTTTAAAGCCATTTTTAAGGCATTTCGCGCATACATGAAATGAACACATTTTTCTCCAAAACTATAACAGATGCAAGCTTGTCCTGTTTGGTGGAGATGATATTTAATAAAATAAGTAGAAATCCACTAAAAGTTTTGTTTGGTTATCTTGCAATCCCGAGATAATCGTCTCCATGCTCCAAATCCATTTTAAAGCCATTTTTAAGGCATTTCGCGCATACATGAAATGAACACATTTTTCTCCAAAACTATAACAGATGCAAGCTTGTCCTGTTTGGTGGAGATGATATTTAATAAAATAAGTAGAAATCCACTAAAAGTTTTGTTTGGTTATATTGCAATCCCGAGATAATCGTCTCCATGCTCCAAATCCATTTTAAAGCCATTTTTAAGGCATTTCGCGCATACATGAAATGAACACATTTTTCTCCAAAACTATAACAGATGCAAGCTTGTCCTGTTTGGTGGAGATGATATTTAATAAAATAAGTAGAAATCCACTAAAAGTTTTGTTTGGTTATCTTGCAATCCCGAGATAATCGTCTCCATGCTCCAAATCCATTTTAAAGCCATTTTTAAGGCATTTCGCGCATACATGAAATGAACACATTTTTCTCCAAAACTATAACAGATGCAAGCTTGTCCTGTTTGGTGGAGATAATATTTAATAAAATAAGTAGAAATCTACTAAAAGTTTCGTTTGTTTATATTGCCATCCTGAGATAATCGTCTCCATGCTCCAAATCCATTTTAAAGCCATTTCAAAGGCATTTTGCGCATACATGAAATGAACACATTTTTCTCCAAAACTATAACACATGCAAGCTTGTCCTGTTTGGTGGAGATGATATTTAATAAAATAAGTAGAAATCCACTAAAAGTTTTGTTTGGTTATCTTGCAATCCCGAGATAATCGTCTCCATGCTCCAAATCCATTTTAAAGCCATTTTTAAGGCATTTCGCGCATACATGAAATGAACACATTTTTCTCCAAAACTATAACAGATGCAAGCTTGTCCTGTTTGGTGGAGATGATATTTAATAAAATAAGTAGAAATCCACAAAAAGTTTTGTTTGGTTATCTTGCAATCCCGAGATAATCGTCTCCATGCTCCAAATCCATTTTAAAGCCATTTTTAAGGCATTTCGCGCATACATGAAATGAACACATTTTTCTCCAAAACTATAACAGATGCAAGCTTGTCCTGTTTGGTGGAGATGATATTTAATAAAATAAGTAGAAATCCACTAAAAGTTTTGTTTGGTTATCTTGCAATCCCGAGATAATCGTCTCCATGCTCCAAATCCATTTTAAAGCCATTTCAAAGGCATTTTGCGCATACATGAAATGAACACATTTTTCTCCAAAACTATAACACATGCAAGCTTGTCCTGTTTGGTGGAGATGATATTTAATAAAATAAGTAGAAATCCACTAAAAGTTTTGTTTGGTTATCTTGCAATCCCGAGATAATCGTCTCCATGCTCCAAATCCATTTTAAAGCCATTTTTAAGGCATTTCGCGCATACATGAAATGAACACATTTTTCTCCAAAACTATAACAGATGCAAGCTTGTCCTGTTTGGTGGAGATGATATTTAATAAAATAAGTAGAAATCCACTAAAAGTTTTGTTTGGTTATCTTGCAATCCCGAGATAATCGTCTCCATGCTCCAAATCCATTTTAAAGCCATTTTTAAGGCATTTCGCGCATACATGAAATGAACACATTTTTCCCCAAAACTATAACAGATGCAAGCTTGTCCTGTTTGGTGGAGATAATATTTAATAAAATAAGTAGAAATCTACTAAAAGTTTCGTTTGTTTATATTGCCATCCTGAGATAATCGTCTCCATGCTCCAAATCCATTTTAAAGCCATTTCAAAGGCATTTTGCGCATACATGAAATGAACACATTTTTCTCCAAACCTATAACACATGCAAGCTTGTCCTGTTTGGTGGAGATGATATTTAATAAAATAAGTAGAAATCCACTAAAAGTTTTGTTTGGTTATCTTGCAATCCCGAGATAATCGTCTCCATGCTCCAAATCCATTTTAAAGCCATTTTTAAGGCATTTCGCGCATACATGAAATGAACACATTTTTCTCCAAAACTATAACAGATGCAAGCTTGTCCTGTTTGGTGGAGATGATATTTAATAAAATAAGTAGAAATCCACTAAAAGTTTTGTTTGGTTATCTTGCAATCCCGAGATAATCGTCTCCATGCTCCAAATCCATTTTAAAGCCATTTCAAAGGCATTTTGCGCATACATGAAATTAACACATTTTTCTCCAAAACTATAACACATGCAAGCTTGTCCTGTTTGGTGGAGATGATATTTAATAAAATAAGTAGAAATCCACTAAAAGTTTTGTTTGGTTATCTTGCAATCCCGAGATAATCGTCTCCATGCTCCAAATCCATTTTAAAGCCATTTTTAAGGCATTTCGCGCATACATGAAATGAACACATTTTTCTCCAAAACTATAACAGATGCAAGCTTGTCCTGTTTGGTGGAGATGATATTTAATAAAATAAGTAGAAATCCACTAAAAGTTTTGTTTGGTTATCTTGCAATCCCGAGATAATCGTCTCCATGCTCCAAATCCATTTTAAAGCCATTTTTAAGGCATTTCGCGCATACATGAAATCAACACATTTTTCTCCAAAACTATAACAGATGCAAGCTTGTCCTGTTTGGTGGAGATAATATTTAATAAAATAAGTAGAAATCTACTAAAAGTTTCGTTTGTTTATATTGCCATCCTGAGATAATCGTCTCCATGCTCCAAATCCATTTTAAAGCCATTTCAAAGGCATTTTGCGCATACATGAAATGAACACATTTTTCTCCAAACCTATAACACATGCAAGCTTGTCCTGTTTGGTGGAGATGATATTTAATAAAATAAGTAGAAATCCACTAAAAGTTTTGTTTGGTTATCTTGCAATCCCGAGATAATCGTCTCCATGCTCCAAATCCATTTTAAAGCCATTTTTAAGGCATTTCGCGCATACATGAAATGAACACATTTTTCTCCAAAACTATAACAGATGCAAGCTTGTCCTGTTTGGTGGAGATGATATTTAATAAAATAAGTAGAAATCCACTAAAAGTTTTGTTTGGTTATCTTGCAATCCCGAGATAATCGTCTCCATGCTCCAAATCCATTTTAAAGCCATTTTTAAGGCATTTCGCGCATACATGAAATGAACACATTTTTCTCCAAAACTATAACAGATGCAAGCTTGTCCTGTTTGGTGGAGATGATATTTAATAAAATAAGTAGAAATCCACTAAAAGTTTTGTTTGGTTATCTTGCAATCCCGAGATAATCGTCTCCATGCTCCAAATCCATTTTAAAGCCATTTCAAAGGCATTTTGCGCATACATGAAATGAACACATTTTTCTCCAAAACTATAACACATGCAAGCTTGTCCTGTTTGGTGGAGATGATATTTAATAAAATAAGTAGAAATCCACTAAAAGTTTTGTTTGGTTATCTTGCAATCCCGAGATAATCGTCTCCATGCTCCAAATCCATTTTAAAGCCATTTCAAAGGCATTTTGCGCATACATGAAACGAACACATTTTTCTCCAAAACTATAACACATGCAAGCTTGTCCTGTTTGGTGGAGATGATATTTAATAAAATAAGTAGAAATCCACTAAAAGTTTTGTTTGGTTATCTTGCAATCCCGAGATAATCGTCTCCATGCTCCAAATCCATTTTAAAGCCATTTTTAAGGCATTTCGCGCATACATGAAATGAACACATTTTTCTCCAAAACTATAACAGATGCAAGCTTGTCCTGTTTGGTGGAGATGATATTTAATAAAATAAGTAGAAATCCACTAAAAGTTTTGTTTGGTTATCTTGCAATCCCGAGATAATCGTCTCCATGCTCCAAATCCATTTTAAAGCCATTTTTAAGGCATTTCGCGCATACATGAAATGAACACATTTTTCTCCAAAACTATAACAGATGCAAGCTTGTCCTGTTTGGTGGAGATGATATTTAATAAAATAAGTAGAAATCCACTAAAAGTTTTGTTTGGTTATCTTGCAATCCCGAGATAATCGTCTCCATGCTCCAAATCCATTTTAAAGCCATTTTTAAGGCATTTCGCGCATACATGAAATGAACACATTTTTCTCCAAAACTATAACAGATGCAAGCTTGTCCTGTTTGGTGGAGATGATATTTAATAAAATAAGTAGAAATCCACTAAAAGTTTTGTTTGGTTATATTGCAATCCCGAGATAATCGTCTCCATGCTCCAAATCCATTTTAAAGCCATTTTTAAGGCATTTCGCGCATACATGAAATGAACACATTTTTCTCCAAAACTATAACAGATGCAAGCTTGTCCTGTTTGGTGGAGATGATATTTAATAAAATAAGTAGAAATCCACTAAAAGTTTTGTTTGGTTATCTTGCAATCCCGAGATAATCGTCTCCATGCTCCAAATCCATTTTAAAGCCATTTTTAAGGCATTTCGCGCATACATGAAATGAACACATTTTTCTCCAAAACTATAACAGATGCAAGCTTGTCCTGTTTGGTGGAGATGATATTTAATAAAATAAGTAGAAATCCACTAAAAGTTTTGTTTGGTTATCTTGCAATCCCGAGATAATCGTCTCCATGCTCCAAATCCATTTTAAAGCCATTTTTAAGGCATTTCGCGCATACATGAAATGAACACATTTTTCTCCAAAACTATAACAGATGCAAGCTTGTCCTGTTTGGTGGAGATGATATTTAATAAAATAAGTAGAAATCCACTAAAAGTTTTGTTTGGTTATCTTGCAATCCCGAGATAATCGTCTCCATGCTCCAAATCCATTTTAAAGCCATTTTTAAGGCATTTCGCGCATACATGAAATGAACACATTTTTCTCCAAAACTATAACAGATGCAAGCTTGTCCTGTTTGGTGGAGATGATATTTAATAAAATAAGTAGAAATCCACTAAAAGTTTTGTTTGGTTATCTTGCAATCCCGAGATAATCGTCTCCATGCTCCAAATCCATTTTAAAGCCATTTTTAAGGCATTTCGCGCATACATGAAATGAACACATTTTTCTCCAAAACTATAACAGATGCAAGCTTGTCCTGTTTGGTGGAGATGATATTTAATAAAATAAGTAGAAATCCACTAAAAGTTTTGTTTGGTTATCTTGCAATCCCGAGATAATCGTCTCCATGCTCCAAATCCATTTTAAAGCCATTTTTAAGGCATTTCGCGCATACATGAAATGAACACATTTTTCTCCAAAACTATAACAGATGCAAGCTTGTCCTGTTTGGTGGAGATGATATTTAATAAAATAAGTAGAAATCCACTAAAAGTTTTGTTTGGTTATCTTGCAATCCCGAGATAATCGTCTCCATGCTCCAAATCCATTTTAAAGCCATTTTTAAGGCATTTCGCGCATACATGAAATGAACACATTTTTCTCCAAAACTATAACAGATGCAAGCTTGTCCTGTTTGGTGGAGATGATATTTAATAAAATAAGTAGAAATCCACTAAAAGTTTTGTTTGGTTATCTTGCAATCCCGAGATAATCGTCTCCATGCTCCAAATCCATTTTAAAGCCATTTTTAAGGCATTTCGCGCATACATGAAATGAACACATTTTTCTCCAAAACTATAACAGATGCAAGCTTGTCCTGTTTGGTGGAGATGATATTTAATAAAATAAGTAGAAATCCACTAAAAGTTTTGTTTGGTTATATTGCTATCCCGAGATAATCGTCTCCATGCTCCAAATCCATTTTAAAGCCATTTTTAAGGCATTTCGCGCATACATGAAATGAACACATTTTTCTCCAAAACTATAACAGATGCAAGCTTGTCCTGTTTGGTGGAGATGATATTTAATAAAATAAGTAGAAATCCACTAAAAGTTTTGTTTGGTTATCTTGCAATCCCGAGATAATCGTCTCCATGCTCCAAATCCATTTTAAAGCCATTTTTAAGGCATTTCGCGCATACATGAAATGAACACATTTTTCTCCAAAACTATAACAGATGCAAGCTTGTCCTGTTTGGTGGAGATGATATTTAATAAAATAAGTAGAAATCCACTAAAAGTTTTGTTTGGTTATCTTGCAATCCCGAGATAATCGTCTCCATGCTCCAAATCCATTTTAAAGCCATTTTTAAGGCATTTCGCGCATACATGAAATGAACACATTTTTCTCCAAAACTATAACAGATGCAAGCTTGTCCTGTTTGGTGGAGATGATATTTAATAAAATAAGTAGAAATCCACTAAAAGTTTTGTTTGGTTATCTTGCAATCCCGAGATAATCGTCTCCATGCTCCAAATCCATTTTAAAGCCATTTTTAAGGCATTTCGCGCATACATGAAATGAACACATTTTTCTCCAAAACTATAACAGATGCAAGCTTGTCCTGTTTGGTGGAGATGATATTTAATAAAATAAGTAGAAATCCACTAAAAGTTTTGTTTGGTTATCTTGCAATCCCGAGATAATCGTCTCCATGCTCCAAATCCATTTTAAAGCCATTTTTAAGGCATTTCGCGCATACATGAAATGAACACATTTTTCTCCAAAACTATAACAGATGCAAGCTTGTCCTGTTTGGTGGAGATGATATTTAATAAAATAAGTAGAAATCCACTAAAAGTTTTGTTTGGTTATCTTGCAATCCCGAGATAATCGTCTCCATGCTCCAAATCCATTTTAAAGCCATTTTTAAGGCATTTCGCGCATACATGAAATGAACACATTTTTCTCCAAAACTATAACAGATGCAAGCTTGTCCTGTTTGGTGGAGATGATATTTAATAAAATAAGTAGAAATCCACTAAAAGTTTTGTTTGGTTATATTGCAATCCCGAGATAATCGTCTCCATGCTCCAAATCCATTTTAAAGCCATTTTTAAGGCATTTCGCGCATACATGAAATGAACACATTTTTCTCCAAAACTATAACAGATGCAAGCTTGTCCTGTTTGGTGGAGATGATATTTAATAAAATAAGTAGAAATCCACTAAAAGTTTTGTTTGGTTATCTTGCAATCCCGAGATAATCGTCTCCATGCTCCAAATCCATTTTAAAGCCATTTTTAAGGCATTTCGCGCATACATGAAATGAACACATTTTTCTCCAAAACTATAACAGATGCAAGCTTGTCCTGTTTGGTGGAGATAATATTTAATAAAATAAGTAGAAATCTACTAAAAGTTTCGTTTGTTTATATTGCCATCCTGAGATAATCGTCTCCATGCTCCAAATCCATTTTAAAGCCATTTCAAAGGCATTTTGCGCATACATGAAATGAACACATTTTTCTCCAAAACTATAACACATGCAAGCTTGTCCTGTTTGGTGGAGATGATATTTAATAAAATAAGTAGAAATCCACTAAAAGTTTTGTTTGGTTATCTTGCAATCCCGAGATAATCGTCTCCATGCTCCAAATCCATTTTAAAGCCATTTTTAAGGCATTTCGCGCATACATGAAATGAACACATTTTTCTCCAAAACTATAACAGATGCAAGCTTGTCCTGTTTGGTGGAGATGATATTTAATAAAATAAGTAGAAATCCACTAAAAGTTTTGTTTGGTTATCTTGCAATCCCGAGATAATCGTCTCCATGCTCCAAATCCATTTTAAAGCCATTTTTAAGGCATTTCGCGCATACATGAAATGAACACATTTTTCTCCAAAACTATAACAGATGCAAGCTTGTCCTGTTTGGTGGAGATGATATTTAATAAAATAAGTAGAAATCCACTAAAAGTTTTGTTTGGTTATCTTGCAATCCCGAGATAATCGTCTCCATGCTCCAAATCCATTTTAAAGCCATTTTTAAGGCATTTCGCGCATACATGAAATGAACACATTTTTCTCCAAAACTATAACAGATGCAAGCTTGTCCTGTTTGGTGGAGATGATATTTAATAAAATAAGTAGAAATCCACTAAAAGTTTTGTTTGGTTATCTTGCAATCCCGAGATAATCGTCTCCATGCTCCAAATCCATTTTAAAGCCATTTCAAAGGCATTTTGCGCATACATGAAATGAACACATTTTTCTCCAAAACTATAACACATGCAAGCTTGTCCTGTTTGGTGGAGATGATATTTAATAAAATAAGTAGAAATCCACTAAAAGTTTTGTTTGGTTATCTTGCAATCCCGAGATAATCGTCTCCATGCTCCAAATCCATTTTAAAGCCATTTTTAAGGCATTTCGCGCATACATGAAATGAACACATTTTTCTCCAAAACTATAACAGATGCAAGCTTGTCCTGTTTGGTGGAGATGATATTTAATAAAATAAGTAGAAATCCACTAAAAGTTTTGTTTGGTTATCTTGCAATCCCGAGATAATCGTCTCCATGCTCCAAATCCATTTTAAAGCCATTTTTAAGGCATTTCGCGCATACATGAAATGAACACATTTTTCTCCAAAACTATAACAGATGCAAGCTTGTCCTGTTTGGTGGAGATAATATTTAATAAAATAAGTAGAAATCTACTAAAAGTTTCGTTTGTTTATATTGCCATCCTGAGATAATCGTCTCCATGCTCCAAATCCATTTTAAAGCCATTTCAAAGGCATTTTGCGCATACATGAAATGAACACATTTTTCTCCAAACCTATAACACATGCAAGCTTGTCCTGTTTGGTGGAGATGATATTTAATAAAATAAGTAGAAATCCACTAAAAGTTTTGTTTGGTTATCTTGCAATCCCGAGATAATCGTCTCCATGCTCCAAATCCATTTTAAAGCCATTTTTAAGGCATTTCGCGCATACATGAAATGAACACATTTTTCTCCAAAACTATAACAGATGCAAGCTTGTCCTGTTTGGTGGAGATGATATTTAATAAAATAAGTAGAAATCCACTAAAAGTTTTGTTTGGTTATCTTGCAATCCCGAGATAATCGTCTCCATGCTCCAAATCCATTTTAAAGCCATTTTTAAGGCATTTCGCGCATACATGAAATGAACACATTTTTCTCCAAAACTATAACAGATGCAAGCTTGTCCTGTTTGGTGGAGATAATATTTAATAAAATAAGTAGAAATCTACTAAAAGTTTCGTTTTGTTTATATTGCCATCCTGAGATAATCGTCTCCATGCTCCAAATCCATTTTAAAGCCATTTCAAAGGCATTTTGCGCATACATGAAATGAACACATTTTTCTCCAAACCTATAACACATGCAAGCTTGTCCTGTTTGGTGGAGATGATATTTAATAAAATAAGTAGAAATCCACTAAAAGTTTTGTTTGGTTATCTTGCAATCCCGAGATAATCGTCTCCATGCTCCAAATCCATTTTAAAGCCATTTTTAAGGCATTTCGCGCATACATGAAATGAACACATTTTTCTCCAAAACTATAACAGATGCAAGCTTGTCCTGTTTGGTGGAGATGATATTTAATAAAATAAGTAGAAATCCACTAAAAGTTTTGTTTGGTTATCTTGCAATCCCGAGATAATCGTCTCCATGCTCCAAATCCATTTTAAAGCCATTTTTAAGGCATTTCGCGCATACATGAAATGAACACATTTTTCTCCAAAACTATAACAGATGCAAGCTTGTCCTGTTTGGTGGAGATAATATTTAATAAAATAAGTAGAAATCTACTAAAAGTTTCGTTTGTTTATATTGCCATCCTGAGATAATCGTCTCCATGCTCCAAATCCATTTTAAAGCCATTTCAAAGGCATTTTGCGAATACATGAAATGAACACATTTTTCTCCAAAACTATAACACATGCAAGCTTGTCCTGTTTGGTGGAGATGATATTTAATAAAATAAGTAGAAATCCACTAAAAGTTTTGTTTGGTTATCTTGCAATCCCGAGATAATCGTCTCCATGCTCCAAATCCATTTTAAAGCCATTTCAAAGGCATTTTGCGCATACATGAAATGAACACATTTTTCTCCAAAACTATAACACATGCAAGCTTGTCCTGTTTGGTGGAGATGATATTTAATAAAATAAGTAGAAATCCACTAAAAGTTTTGTTTGGTTATCTTGCAATCCCGAGATAATCGTCTCCATGCTCCAAATCCATTTTAAAGCCATTTTTAAGGCATTTCGCGCATACATGAAATGAACACATTTTTCTCCAAAACTATAACAGATGCAAGCTTGTCCTGTTTGGTGGAGATGATATTTAATAAAATAAGTAGAAATCCACTAAAAGTTTTGTTTGGTTATCTTGCAATCCCGAGATAATCGTCTCCATGCTCCAAATCCATTTTAAAGCCATTTTTAAGGCATTTCGCGCATACATGAAATGAACACATTTTTCTCCAAAACTATAACAGATGCAAGCTTGTCCTGTTTGGTGGAGATGATATTTAATAAAATAAGTAGAAATCCACTAAAAGTTTTGTTTGGTTATCTTGCAATCCCGAGATAATCGTCTCCATGCTCCAAATCCATTTTAAAGCCATTTTTAAGGCATTTCGCGCATACATGAAATGAACACATTTTTCTCCAAAACTATAACAGATGCAAGCTTGTCCTGTTTGGTGGAGATGATATTTAATAAAATAAGTAGAAATCCACTAAAAGTTTTGTTTGGTTATATTGCAATCCCGAGATAATCGTCTCCATGCTCCAAATCCATTTTAAAGCCATTTTTAAGGCATTTCGCGCATACATGAAATGAACACATTTTTCTCCAAAACTATAACAGATGCAAGCTTGTCCTGTTTGGTGGAGATGATATTTAATAAAATAAGTAGAAATCCACTAAAAGTTTTGTTTGGTTATCTTGCAATCCCGAGATAATCGTCTCCATGCTCCAAATCCATTTTAAAGCCATTTTTAAGGCATTTCGCGCATACATGAAATGAACACATTTTTCTCCAAAACTATAACAGATGCAAGCTTGTCCTGTTTGGTGGAGATGATATTTAATAAAATAAGTAGAAATCCACTAAAAGTTTTGTTTGGTTATCTTGCAATCCCGAGATAATCGTCTCCATGCTCCAAATCCATTTTAAAGCCATTTTTAAGGCATTTCGCGCATACATGAAATGAACACATTTTTCTCCAAAACTATAACAGATGCAAGCTTGTCCTGTTTGGTGGAGATGATATTTAATAAAATAAGTAGAAATCCACTAAAAGTTTTGTTTGGTTATCTTGCAATCCCGAGATAATCGTCTCCATGCTCCAAATCCATTTTAAAGCCATTTTTAAGGCATTTCGCGCATACATGAAATGAACACATTTTTCTCCAAAACTATAACAGATGCAAGCTTGTCCTGTTTGGTGGAGATGATATTTAATAAAATAAGTAGAAATCCACTAAAAGTTTTGTTTGGTTATCTTGCAATCCCGAGATAATCGTCTCCATGCTCCAAATCCATTTTAAAGCCATTTTTAAGGCATTTCGCGCATACATGAAATGAACACATTTTTCTCCAAAACTATAACAGATGCAAGCTTGTCCTGTTTGGTGGAGATGATATTTAATAAAATAAGTAGAAATCCACTAAAAGTTTTGTTTGGTTATCTTGCAATCCCGAGATAATCGTCTCCATGCTCCAAATCCATTTTAAAGCCATTTTTAAGGCATTTCGCGCATACATGAAATGAACACATTTTTCTCCAAAACTATAACAGATGCAAGCTTGTCCTGTTTGGTGGAGATGATATTTAATAAAATAAGTAGAAATCCACTAAAAGTTTTGTTTGGTTATATTGCAATCCCGAGATAATCGTCTCCATGCTCCAAATCCATTTTAAAGCCATTTTTAAGGCATTTCGCGCATACATGAAATGAACACATTTTTCTCCAAAACTATAACAGATGCAAGCTTGTCCTGTTTGGTGGAGATGATATTTAATAAAATAAGTAGAAATCCACTAAAAGTTTTGTTTGGTTATCTTGCAATCCCGAGATAATCGTCTCCATGCTCCAAATCCATTTTAAAGCCATTTTTAAGGCATTTCGCGCATACATGAAATGAACACATTTTTCTCCAAAACTATAACAGATGCAAGCTTGTCCTGTTTGGTGGAGATAATATTTAATAAATTAAGTAGAAATCTACTAAAAGTTTCGTTTGTTTATATTGCCATCCTGAGATAATCGTCTCCATGCTCCAAATCCATTTTAAAGCCATTTCAAAGGCATTTTGCGCATACATGAAATGAACACATTTTTCTCCAAAACTATAACACATGCAAGCTTGTCCTGTTTGGTGGAGATGATATTTAATAAAATAAGTAGAAATCCACTAAAAGTTTTGTTTGGTTATCTTGCAATCCCGAGATAATCGTCTCCATGCTCCAAATCCATTTTAAAGCCATTTTTAAGGCATTTCGCGCATACATGAAATGAACACATTTTTCTCCAAAACTATAACAGATGCAAGCTTGTCCTGTTTGGTGGAGATGATATTTAATAAAATAAGTAGAAATCCACTAAAAGTTTTGTTTGGTTATCTTGCAATCCCGAGATAATCGTCTCCATGCTCCAAATCCATTTTAAAGCCATTTTTAAGGCATTTCGCGCATACATGAAATGAACACATTTTTCTCCAAAACTATAACAGATGCAAGCTTGTCCTGTTTGGTGGAGATGATATTTAATAAAATAAGTAGAAATCCACTAAAAGTTTTGTTTGGTTATCTTGCAATCCCGAGATAATCGTCTCCATGCTCCAAATCCATTTTAAAGCCATTTTTAAGGCATTTCGCGCATACATGAAATGAACACATTTTTCTCCAAAACTATAACAGATGCAAGCTTGTCCTGTTTGGTGGAGATGATATTTAATAAAATAAGTAGAAATCCACTAAAAGTTTTGTTTGGTTATCTTGCAATCCCGAGATAATCGTCTCCATGCTCCAAATCCATTTTAAAGCCATTTCAAAGGCATTTTGCGCATACATGAAATGAACACATTTTTCTCCAAAACTATAACACATGCAAGCTTGTCCTGTTTGGTGGAGATGATATTTAATAAAATAAGTAGAAATCCACTAAAAGTTTTGTTTGGTTATCTTGCAATCCCGAGATAATCGTCTCCATGCTCCAAATCCATTTTAAAGCCATTTTTAAGGCATTTCGCGCATACATGAAATGAACACATTTTTCTCCAAAACTATAACAGATGCAAGCTTGTCCTGTTTGGTGGAGATGATATTTAATAAAATAAGTAGAAATCCACTAAAAGTTTTGTTTGGTTATCTTGCAATCCCGAGATAATCGTCTCCATGCTCCAAATCCATTTTAAAGCCATTTTTAAGGCATTTCGCGCATACATGAAATGAACACATTTTTCTCCAAAACTATAACAGATGCAAGCTTGTCCTGTTTGGTGGAGATAATATTTAATAAAATAAGTAGAAATCTACTAAAAGTTTCGTTTGTTTATATTGCCATCCTGAGATAATCGTCTCCATGCTCCAAATCCATTTTAAAGCCATTTCAAAGGCATTTTGCGCATACATGAAATGAACACATTTTTCTCCAAAACTATAACACATGCAAGCTTGTCCTGTTTGGTGGAGATGATATTTAATAAAATAAGTAGAAATCCACTAAAAGTTTTGTTTGGTTATCTTGCAATCCCGAGATAATCGTCTCCATGCTCCAAATCCATTTTAAAGCCATTTTTAAGGCATTTCTCGCATACATGAAATGAACACATTTTTCTCCAAAACTATAACAGATGCAAGCTTGTCCTGTTTGGTGGAGATGATATTTAATAAAATAAGTAGAAATCCACTAAAAGTTTTGTTTGGTTATCTTGCAATCCCGAGATAATCGTCTCCATGCTCCAAATCCATTTTAAAGCCATTTTTAAGGCATTTCGCGCATACATGAAATGAACACATTTTTCTCCAAAACTATAACAGATGCAAGCTTGTCCTGTTTGGTGGAGATAATATTTAATAAAATAAGTAGAAATCTACTAAAAGTTTCGTTTGTTTATATTGCCATCCTGAGATAATCGTCTCCATGCTCCAAATCCATTTTAAAGCCATTTCAAAGGCATTTTGCGCATACATGAAATGAACACATTTTTCTCCAAACCTATAACACATTCAAGCTTGTCCTGTTTGGTGGAGATGATATTTAATAAAATAAGTAGAAATCCACTAAAAGTTTTGTTTGGTTATCTTGCAATCCCGAGATAATCGTCTCCATGCTCCAAATCCATTTTAAAGCCATTTTTAAGGCATTTCGCGCATACATGAAATGAACACATTTTTCTCCAAAACTATAACAGATGCAAGCTTGTCCTGTTTGGTGGAGATGATATTTAATAAAATAAGTAGAAATCCACTAAAAGTTTTGTTTGGTTATCTTGCAATCCCGAGATAATCGTCTCCATGCTCCAAATCCATTTTAAAGCCATTTTTAAGGCATTTCGCGCATACATGAAATGAACACATTTTTCTCCAAAACTATAACAGATGCAAGCTTGTCCTGTTTGGTGGAGATAATATTTAATAAAATAAGTAGAAATCTACTAAAAGTTTCGTTTGTTTATATTGCCATCCTGAGATAATCGTCTCCATGCTCCAAATCCATTTTAAAGCCATTTCAAAGGCATTTTGCGCATACATGAAATGAACACATTTTTCTCCGAAACTATAACACATGCAAGCTTGTCCTGTTTGGTGGAGATGATATTTAATAAAATAAGTAGAAATCCACTAAAAGTTTTGTTTGGTTATCTTGCAATCCCGAGATAATCGTCTCCATGCTCCAAATCCATTTTAAAGCCATTTTTAAGGCATTTCGCGCATACATGAAATTAACACATTTTTATCCAAAACTATAACAGATGCAAGCTTGTCCTGTTTGGTGGAGATAATATTTAATAAAATAAGTAGAAATCTACTAAAAGTTTCGTTTGTTTATATTGCCATCCTGAGATAATCGTCTCCATACTCCAAATCCATTTTAAAGCCATTTCAAAGTCATTTTGCGCATACATGAAATGAACACATTTTTCTCCAAAACTATAACACATGCAAGCTTGTCCTGTTTGGTGGAGATGATATTTAATAAAATAAGTAGGAATCCACTAAAAGTTTTGTTTGGTTATCTTGCAATCCCGAGATAATCGTCTCCATGCTCCAAATCCATTTTAAAGCCATTTTTAAGGCATTTCGCGCATACATGAAATGAACACATTTTTCTCCAAAACTATAACAGATGCAAGCTTGTCCTGTTTGGTGGAGATGATATTTAATAAAATAAGTAGAAATCCACTAAAAGTTTTGTTTGGTTATCTTGCAATCCCGAGATAATCGTCTCCATGCTCCAAATCCATTTTAAAGCCATTTTTAAGGCATTTCGCGCATACATGAAATGAACACATTTTTCTCCAAAAATATAACAGATGCAAGCTTGTCCTGTTTGGTGGAGATGATATTTAATAAAATAAGTAGAAATCCACTAAAAGTTTTGTTTGGTTATCTTGCAATCCCGAGATAATCGTCTCCATGCTCCAAATCCATTTTAAAGCCATTTTTAAGGCATTTCGCGCATACATGAAATGAACACATTTTTCTCCAAAACTATAACAGATGCAAGCTTGTCCTGTTTGGTGGAGATGATATTTAATAAAATAAGTAGAAATCTACTAAAAGTTTCGTTTGTTTATATTGCCATCCTGAGATAAACGTCTCCATGCTCCAAATCCATTTTAAAGCCATTTCAAAGGCATTTTGCGCATACATGAAATGAACACATTTTTCTCCAAAACTATAACACATGCAAGCTTGTCCTGTTTGGTGGAGATGATATTTAATAAAATAAGTAGAAATCCACTAAAAGTTTTGTTTGGTTATCTTGCAATCTCGAGATAATCGTCTCCATGCTCCAAATCCATTTTAAAGCCATTTTTAAGGCATTTCGCGCATACATGAAATGAACACATTTTTCTCCAAAACTATAACAGATGCAAGCTTGTCCTGTTTGGTGGAGATGATATTTAATAAAATAAGTAGAAATCCACTAAAAGTTTTGTTTGGTTATCTTGCAATCCCGAGATAATCGTCTCCATGCTCCAAATCCATTTTAAAGCCATTTTTAAGGCATTTCGCGCATACATGAAATGAACACATTTTTCTCCAAAACTATAACAGATGCAAGCTTGTCCTGTTTGGTGGAGATAATATTTAATAAAATAAGTAGAAATCTACTAAAAGTTTCGTTTGTTTATATTGCCATCCTGAGATAATCGTCTCCAAGCTCCAAATCCATTTTAAAGCCATTTCAAAGGCATTTTGCGCATACATGAAATGAACACATTTTTCTCCAAAACTATAACAGATGCAAGCTTGTCCTCTTTGGTGGAGATGATATTTAATAAAATAAGTAGAAATCCACTAAAAGTTTTGTTTGGTTATCTTGCAATCCCGAGATAATCGTCTCCATGCTCCAAATCCATTTTAAAGCCATTTTTAAGGCATTTCGCGCATACATGAAATGAACACATTTTTCTCCAAAACTATAACAGATGCAAGCTTGTCCTGTTTGGTGGAGATGATATTTAATAAAATAAGTAGAAATCCACTAAAAGTTTTGTTTGGTTATCTTGCAATCCCGAGATAATCGTCTCCATGCTCCAAATCCATTTTAAAGCCATTTTTAAGGCATTTCGCGCATACATGAAATTAACACATTTTTATCCAAAACTATAACAGATGCAAGCTTGTCCTGTTTGGTGGAGATAATATTTAATAAAATAAGTAGAAATCTACTAAAAGTTTCGTTTGTTTATATTGCCATCCTGAGATAATCGTCTCCATACTCCAAATCCATTTTAAAGCCATTTCAAAGTCATTTTGCGCATACATGAAATGAACACATTTTTCTCCAAAACTATAACACATGCAAGCTTGTCCTGTTTGGTGGAGATGATATTTAATAAAATAAGTAGGAATCCACTAAAAGTTTTGTTTGGTTATCTTGCAATCCCGAGATAATCGTCTCCATGCTCCAAATCCATTTTAAAGCCATTTTTAAGGCATTTCGCGCATACATGAAATGAACACATTTTTCTCCAAAACTATAACAGATGCAAGCTTGTCCTGTTTGGTGGAGATGATATTTAATAAAATAAGTAGAAATCCACTAAAAGTTTTGTTTGGTTATCTTGCAATCCCGAGATAATCGTCTCCATGCTCCAAATCCATTTTAAAGCCATTTTTAAGGCATTTCGCGCATACATGAAATGAACACATTTTTCTCCAAAAATATAACAGATGCAAGCTTGTCCTGTTTGGTGGAGATGATATTTAATAAAATAAGTAGAAATCCACTAAAAGTTTTGTTTGGTTATCTTGCAATCCCGAGATAATCGTCTCCATGCTCCAAATCCATTTTAAAGCCATTTTTAAGGCATTTCGCGCATACATGAAATGAACACATTTTTCTCCAAAACTATAACAGATGCAAGCTTGTCCTGTTTGGTGGAGATGATATTTAATAAAATAAGTAGAAATCTACTAAAAGTTTCGTTTGTTTATATTGCCATCCTGAGATAAACGTCTCCATGCTCCAAATCCATTTTAAAGCCATTTCAAAGGCATTTTGCGCATACATGAAATGAACACATTTTTCTCCAAAACTATAACACATGCAAGCTTGTCCTGTTTGGTGGAGATGATATTTAATAAAATAAGTAGAAATCCACTAAAAGTTTTGTTTGGTTATCTTGCAATCTCGAGATAATCGTCTCCATGCTCCAAATCCATTTTAAAGCCATTTTTAAGGCATTTCGCGCATACATGAAATGAACACATTTTTCTCCAAAACTATAACAGATGCAAGCTTGTCCTGTTTGGTGGAGATGATATTTAATAAAATAAGTAGAAATCCACTAAAAGTTTTGTTTGGTTATCTTGCAATCCCGAGATAATCGTCTCCATGCTCCAAATCCATTTTAAAGCCATTTTTAAGGCATTTCGCGCATACATGAAATGAACACATTTTTCTCCAAAACTATAACAGATGCAAGCTTGTCCTGTTTGGTGGAGATAATATTTAATAAAATAAGTAGAAATCTACTAAAAGTTTCGTTTGTTTATATTGCCATCCTGAGATAATCGTCTCCAAGCTCCAAATCCATTTTAAAGCCATTTCAAAGGCATTTTGCGCATACATGAAATGAACACATTTTTCTCCAAAACTATAACAGATGCAAGCTTGTCCTCTTTGGTGGAGATGATATTTAATAAAATAAGTAGAAATCCACTAAAAGTTTTGTTTGGTTATCTTGCAATCCCGAGATAATCGTCTCCATGCTCCAAATCCATTTTAAAGCCATTTTTAAGGCATTTCGCGCATACATGAAATGAACACATTTTTCTCCAAAACTATAACAGATGCAAGCTTGTCCTGTTTGGTGGAGATGATATTTAATAAAATAAGTAGAAATCCACTAAAAGTTTTGTTTGGTTATCTTGCAATCCCGAGATAATCGTCTCCATGCTCCAAATCCATTTTAAAGCCATTTTTAAGGCATTTCGCGCATACATGAAATGAACACATTTTTCTCCAAAACTATAACAGATGCAAGCTTGTCCTTTTTGGTGGAGATAATATTTAATAAAATAAGTAGAAATCTACTAAAAGTTTCGTTTGTTTATATTGCCATCCTGAGATAATCGTCTCCATGCTCCAAATCCATTTTAAAGCCATTTCAAAGGCATTTTGCGCATACATGAAATGAACACATTTTTCTCCAAAACTATAACACATGCAAGCTTGTCCTGTTTGGTGGAGATGATATTTAATAAAATAAGTAGAAATCCACTAAAAGTTTTGTTTGGTTATCTTGCAATCCCGAGATAATCGTCTCCATGCTCCAAATCCATTTTAAAGCCATTTTTAAGGCATTTCGCGCATACATGAAATGAACACATTTTTCTCCAAAACTATAACAGATGCAAGCTTGTCCTGTTTGGTGGAGATAATATTTAATAAAATAAGTAGAAATCTACTAAAAGTTTCGTTTGTTTATATTGCCATCCTGAGATAATCGTCTCCATGCTCCAAATGCATTTTAAAGCCATTTCAAAGGCATTTTGCGCATACATGAAATGAACACATTTTTCTCCAAAACTATAACACATGCAAGCTTGTCCTGTTTGGTGAAGATGATATTTAATAAAATAAGTAGAAATCCACTAAAAGTTTTGTTTGGTTATCTTGCAATCCCGAGATAATCGTCTCCATGCTCCAAATCCATTTTAAAGCCATTTTTAAGGCATTTCGCGCATACATGAAATGAACACATTTTTCTCCAAAACTATAACAGATGCAAGCTTGTCCTGTTTGGTGGAGATGACATTTAATAAAATAAGTAGAAATCCACTAAAAGTTTTGTTTGGTTATCTTGCAATCCCGAGATAATCGTCTCCATGCTCCAAATCCATTTTAAAGCCATTTTTAAGGCATTTCGCGCATACATGAAATGAACACATTTTTCTCCAAAACTATAACAGATGCAAGCTTGTCCTGTTTGGTGGAGATGATATTTAATAAAATAAGTAGAAATCCACTAAAAGTTTTGTTTGGTTATCTTGCAATCCCGAGATAATCGTCTCCATGCTCCAAATCCATTTTAAAGCCATTTCAAAGGCATTTTGCGCATACATGAAATGAACACATTTTTCTTCAAAACTATAACACATGCAAGCTTGTCCTGTTTGGTGGAGATGATATTTATTAAAATAAGTAGAAATCCACTAAAAGTTTTGTTTGGTTATCTTGCAATCCCGAGATAATCGTCTCCATGCTCCAAATCCATTTTAAAGCCATTTTTAAGGCATTTCGCGCATACATGAAATGAACACATTTTTCTCCAAAACTATAACAGATGCAAGCTTGTCCTGTTTGGTGGAGATGATATTTAATAAAATAAGTAGAAATCCACTAAAAGTTTTGTTTGGTTATCTTGCAATCCCGAGATAATCGTCTCCATGCTCCAAATCCATTTTAAAGCCATTTTTAAGGCATTTCGCGCATACATGAAATGAACACATTTTTCTCCAAAACTATAACAGATGCAAGCTTGTCCTGTTTGGTGGAGATGATATTTAATAAAATAAGTAGAAATCCACTAAAAGTTTTGTTTGGTTATCTTGCAATCCCGAGATAATCGTCTCCATGCTCCAAATCCATTTTAAAGCCATTTTTAAGGCATTTCGCGCATACATGAAATGAACACATTTTTCTCCAAAAATATAACAGATGCAAGCTTGTCCTGTTTGGTGGAGATGATATTTAATAAAATAAGTAGAAATCCACTAAAAGTTTTGTTTGGTTATCTTGCAATCCCGAGATAATCGTCTCCATGCTCCAAATCCATTTTAAAGCCATTTTTAAGGCATTTCGCGCATACATGAAATGAACACATTTTTCTCCAAAACTATAACAGATGCAAGCTTGTCATGTTTGGTGGAGATGATATTTAATAAAATAAGTAGAAATCTACTAAAAGTTTCGTTTGTTTATATTGCCATCCTGAGATAAACGTCTCCATGCTCCAAATCCATTTTAAAGCCATTTCAAAGGCATTTTGCCCATACATGAAATGAACACATTTTTCTCCAAAACTATAACACATGCAAGCTTGTCCTGTTTGGTGGAGATGATATTTAATAAAATAAGTAGAAATCCACTAAAAGTTTTGTTTGGTTATCTTGCAATCCCGAGATAATCGTCTCCATGCTCCAAATCCATTTTAAAGCCATTTTTAAGGCATTTCGCGCATACATGAAATGAACACATTTTTCTCCAAAACTATAACAGATGCAAGCTTGTCCTGTTTGGTGGAGATGATATTTAATAAAATAAGTAGAAATCCACTAAAAGTTTTGTTTGGTTATCTTGCAATCCCGAGATAATCGTCTCCATGCTCCAAATCCATTTTAAAGCCATTTTTAAGGCATTTCGCGCATACATGAAATGAACACATTTTTCTCCAAAACTATAACAGATGCAAGCTTGTCCTGTTTGGTGGAGATAATATTTAATAAAATAAGTAGAAATCTACTAAAAGTTTCGTTTGTTTATATTGCCATCCTGAGATAATCGTCTCCATGCTCCAAATCCATTTTAAAGCCATTTCAAAGGCATTTTGCGCATACATGAAATGAACACATTTTTCTCCAAACCTATAACACATGCAAGCTTGTCCTGTTTGGTGGAGATGATATTTAATAAAATAAGTAGAAATCCACTAAAAGTTTTGTTTGGTTATCTTGCAATCCCGAGATAATCGTCTCCATGCTCCAAATCCATTTTAAAGCCATTTTTAAGGCATTTCCCGCATACATGAAATGAACACATTTTTCTCCAAAACTATAACAGATGCAAGCTTGTCCTGTTTGGTGGAGATGATATTTAATAAAATAAGTAGAAATCCACTAAAAGTTTTGTTTGGTTATCTTGCAATCCCGAGATAATCGTCTCCATGCTCCAAATCCATTTTAAAGCCATTTTTAAGGCATTTTGCGCATACATGAAATGAACACATTTTTCTCCAAAACTATAACAGATGCAAGCTTGTCCTGTTTGGTGGAGATAATATTTAATAAAATAAGTAGAAATCTACTAAAAGTTTCGTTTGTTTATATTGCCATCCTGAGATAAACGTCTCCATGCTCCAAATCCATTTTAAAGCCATTTCAAAGGCATTTTGCGCATACATGAAATGAACACATTTTTCTCCAAAACTATAACACATGCAAGCTTGTCCTGTTTGGTGGAGATGATATTTAATAAAATAAGTAGAAATCCACTAAAAGTTTTGTTTGGTTATCTTGCAATCCCGAGATAATCGTCTCCATGCTCCAAATCCATTTTAAAGTCATTTTTAAGGCATTTCGCGCATACATGAAATGAACACATTTTTCTCCAAAACTATAACAGATGCAAGCTTGTCCTGTTTGGTGGAGATGATATTTAATAAAATAAGTAGAAATCCACTAAAAGTTTTGTTTGGTTATCTTGCAATCCCGAGATAATCGTCTCCATGCTCCAAATCCATTTTAAAGCCATTTTTAAGGCATTTCGCGCATACATGAAATGAACACATTTTTCTCCAAAACTATAACAGATGCAAGCTTGTCCTGTTTGGTGGAGATAATATTTAATAAAATAAGTAGAAATCTACTAAAAGTTTCGTTTGTTTATATTGCCATCCTGAGATAATCGTCTCCATGCTCCAAATCCATTTTAAAGCCATTTCAAAGGCATTTTGCGCATACATGAAATGAACACATTTTTCTCCAAAACTATAACAGATGCAAGCTTGTCCTGTTTGGTGGAGATGATATTTAATAAAATAAGTAGAAATCCACTAAAAGTTTTGTTTGGTTATCTTGCAATCCCGAGATAATCGTCTCCATGCTCCAAATCCATTTTAAAGCCATTTTTAAGGCATTTCGCGCATACATGAAATGAACACATTTTTCTCCAAAACTATAACAGATGCAAGCTTGTCCTGTTTGGTGGAGATGATATTTAATAAAATAAGTAGAAATCCACTAAAAGTTTTGTTTGGTTATCTTGCAATCCCGAGATAATCGTCTCCATGCTCCAAATCCATTTTAAAGCCATTTTTAAGGCATTTCGCGCATACATGAAATGAACACATTTTTCTCCAAAACTATAACAGATGCAAGCTTGTCCTGTTTGGTGGAGATAATATTTAATAAAATAAGTAGAAATCTACTAAAAGTTTCGTTTGTTTATATTGCCATCCTGAGATAATCGTCTCCATGCTCCAAATCCATTTTAAAGCCATTTCAAAGGCATTTTGCGCATACATGAAATGAACACATTTTTCTCCAAAACTATAACACATGCAAGCTTGTCCTGTTTGGTGGAGATGATATTTAATAAAATAAGTAGAAATCCACTAAAAGTTTTGTTTGGTTATCTTGCAATCCCGAGATAATCGTCTCCATGCTCCAAATCCATTTTAAAGCCATTTTTAAGGCATTTCGCGCATACATGAAATGAACACATTTTTCTCCAAAACTATAACAGATGCAAGCTTGTCCTGTTTGGTGGAGATAATATTTAATAAAATAAGTAGAAATCTACTAAAAGTTTCGTTTGTTTATATTGCCATCCTGAGATAATCGTCTCCATGCTCCAAATCCATTTTAAAGCCATTTCAAAGGCATTTTGCGCATACATGAAATGAACACATTTTTCTCCAAAACTATAACACATGCAAGCTTGTCCTGTTTGGTGGAGATGATATTTAATAAAATAAGTAGAAATCCACTAAAAGTTTTGTTTGGTTATCTTGCAATCCCGAGATAATCGTCTCCATGCTCCAAATCCATTTTAAAGCCATTTTTAAGGCATTTCGCGCATACATGAAATGAACACATTTTTCTCCAAAACTATAACAGATGCAAGCTTGTCCTGTTTGGTGGAGATGATATTTAATAAAATAAGTAGAAATCCACTAAAAGTTTTGTTTGGTTATCTTGCAATCCCGAGATAATCGTCTCCATGCTCCAAATCCATTTTAAAGCCATTTTTAAGGCATTTCGCGCATACATGAAATGAACACATTTTTCTCCAAAACTATAACAGATGCAAGCTTGTCCTGTTTGGTGGAGATAATATTTAATAAAATAAGTAGAAATCTACTAAAAGTTTCGTTTGTTTATATTGCCATCCTGAGATAATCGTCTCCATGCTCCAAATCCATTTTAAAGCCATTTCAAAGGCATTTGGCGCATACATGAAATGAACACATTTTTCTCCAAAACTATAACAGATGCAAGCTTGTCCTGTTTGGTGGAGATGATATTTAATAAAATAAGTAGAAATCCACTAAAAGTTTTGTTTGGTTATATTGCAATCCCGAGATAATCGTCTCCATGCTCCAAATCCATTTTAAAGCCATTTTTAAGGCATTTCGCGCATACATGAAATGAACACATTTTTCTCCAAAACTATAACAGATGCAAGCTTGTCCTGTTTGGTGGAGATGATATTTAATAAAATAAGTAGAAATCCACTAAAAGTTTTGTTTGGTTATCTTGCAATCCCGAGATAATCGTCTCCATGCTCCAAATCCATTTTAAAGCCATTTTTAAGGCATTTCGCGCATACATGAAATGAACACATTTTTCTCCAAAACTATAACAGATGCAAGCTTGTCCTGTTTGGTGGAGATAATATTTAATAAAATAAGTAGAAATCTACTAAAAGTTTCGTTTGTTTATATTGCCATCCTGAGATAATCGTCTCCATGCTCCAAATCCATTTTAAAGCCATTTCAAAGGCATTTTGCGCATACATGAAATGAACACATTTTTCTCCAAAACTATAACACATGCAAGCTTGTCCTGTTTGGTGGAGATGATATTTAATAAAATAAGTAGAAATCCACTAAAAGTTTTGTTTGGTTATCTTGCAATCCCGAGATAATCGTCTCCATGCTCCAAATCCATTTTAAAGCCATTTTTAAGGCATTTCCCGCATACATGAAATGAACACATTTTTCTCCAAAACTATAACAGATGCAAGCTTGTCCTGTTTGGTGGAGATGATATTTAATAAAATAAGTAGAAATCCACTAAAAGTTTTGTTTGGTTATCTTGCAATCCCGAGATAATCGTCTCCATGCTCCAAATCCATTTTAAAGCCATTTTTAAGGCATTTTGCGCATACATGAAATGAACACATTTTTCTCCAAAACTATAACAGATGCAAGCTTGTCCTGTTTGGTGGAGATAATATTTAATAAAATAAGTAGAAATCTACTAAAAGTTTCGTTTGTTTATATTGCCATCCTGAGATAAACGTCTCCATGCTCCAAATCCATTTTAAAGCCATTTCAAAGGCATTTTGCGCATACATGAAATGAACACATTTTTCTCCAAAACTATAACACATGCAAGCTTGTCCTGTTTGGTGGAGATGATATTTAATAAAATAAGTAGAAATCCACTAAAAGTTTTGTTTGGTTATCTTGCAATCCCGAGATAATCGTCTCCATGCTCCAAATCCATTTTAAAGTCATTTTTAAGGCATTTCGCGCATACATGAAATGAACACATTTTTCTCCAAAACTATAACAGATGCAAGCTTGTCCTGTTTGGTGGAGATGATATTTAATAAAATAAGTAGAAATCCACTAAAAGTTTTGTTTGGTTATCTTGCAATCCCGAGATAATCGTCTCCATGCTCCAAATCCATTTTAAAGCCATTTTTAAGGCATTTCGCGCATACATGAAATGAACACATTTTTCTCCAAAACTATAACAGATGCAAGCTTGTCCTGTTTGGTGGAGATAATATTTAATAAAATAAGTAGAAATCTACTAAAAGTTTCGTTTGTTTATATTGCCATCCTGAGATAATCGTCTCCATGCTCCAAATCCATTTTAAAGCCATTTCAAAGGCATTTTGCGCATACATGAAATGAACACATTTTTCTCCAAAACTATAACAGATGCAAGCTTGTCCTGTTTGGTGGAGATGATATTTAATAAAATAAGTAGAAATCCACTAAAAGTTTTGTTTGGTTATCTTGCAATCCCGAGATAATCGTCTCCATGCTCCAAATCCATTTTAAAGCCATTTTTAAGGCATTTCGCGCATACATGAAATGAACACATTTTTCTCCAAAACTATAACAGATGCAAGCTTGTCCTGTTTGGTGGAGATGATATTTAATAAAATAAGTAGAAATCCACTAAAAGTTTTGTTTGGTTATCTTGCAATCCCGAGATAATCGTCTCCATGCTCCAAATCCATTTTAAAGCCATTTTTAAGGCATTTCGCGCATACATGAAATGAACACATTTTTCTCCAAAACTATAACAGATGCAAGCTTGTCCTGTTTGGTGGAGATAATATTTAATAAAATAAGTAGAAATCTACTAAAAGTTTCGTTTGTTTATATTGCCATCCTGAGATAATCGTCTCCATGCTCCAAATCCATTTTAAAGCCATTTCAAAGGCATTTTGCGCATACATGAAATGAACACATTTTTCTCCAAAACTATAACACATGCAAGCTTGTCCTGTTTGGTGGAGATGATATTTAATAAAATAAGTAGAAATCCACTAAAAGTTTTGTTTGGTTATCTTGCAATCCCGAGATAATCGTCTCCATGCTCCAAATCCATTTTAAAGCCATTTTTAAGGCATTTCGCGCATAAATGAAATGAACACATTTTTCTCCAAAACTATAACAGATGCAAGCTTGTCCTGTTTGGTGGAGATAATATTTAATAAAATAAGTAGAAATCTACTAAAAGTTTCGTTTGTTTATATTGCCATCCTGAGATAATCGTCTCCATGCTCCAAATCCATTTTAAAGCCATTTCAAAGGCATTTTGCGCATACATGAAATGAACACATTTTTCTCCAAAACTATAACACATGCAAGCTTGTCCTGTTTGGTGGAGATGATATTTAATAAAATAAGTAGAAATCCACTAAAAGTTTTGTTTGGTTATCTTGCAATCCCGAGATAATCGTCTCCATGCTCCAAATCCATTTTAAAGCCATTTTTAAGGCATTTCGCGCATACATGAAATGAACACATTTTTCTCCAAAACTATAACAGATGCAAGCTTGTCCTGTTTGGTGGAGATGATATTTAATAAAATAAGTAGAAATCCACTAAAAGTTTTGTTTGGTTATCTTGCAATCCCGAGATAATCGTCTCCATGCTCCAAATCCATTTTAAAGCCATTTTTAAGGCATTTCGCGCATACATGAAATGAACACATTTTTCTCCAAAACTATAACAGATGCAAGCTTGTCCTGTTTGGTGGAGATAATATTTAATAAAATAAGTAGAAATCTACTAAAAGTTTCGTTTGTTTATATTGCCATCCTGAGATAATCGTCTCCACGCTCCAAATCCATTTTAAAGCCATTTCAAAGGCATTTGGCGCATACATGAAATGAACACATTTTTCTCCAAAACTATAACAGATGCAAGCTTGTCCTGTTTGGTGGAGATGATATTTAATAAAATAAGTAGAAATCCACTAAAAGTTTTGTTTGGTTATCTTGCAATCCCGAGATAATCGTCTCCATGCTCCAAATCCATTTTAAAGCCATTTTTAAGGCATTTCGCGCATACATGAAATGAACACATTTTTCTCCAAAACTATAACAGATGCAAGCTTGTCCTGTTTGGTGGAGATGATATTTAATAAAATAAGTAGAAATCCACTAAAAGTTTTGTTTGGTTATCTTGCAATCCCGAGATAATCGTCTCCATGCTCCAAATCCATTTTAAAGCCATTTTTAAGGCATTTCGCGCATACATGAAATGAACACATTTTTCTCCAAAACTATAACAGATGCAAGCTTGTCCTGTTTGGTGGAGATAATATTTAATAAAATAAGTAGAAATCTACTAAAAGTTTCGTTTGTTTATATTGCCATCCTGAGATAATCGTCTCCATGCTCCAAATCCATTTTAAAGCCATTTCAAAGGCATTTTGCGCATACATGAAATGAACACATTTTTCTCCAAAACTATAACACATGCAAGCTTGTCCTGTTTGGTGGAGATGATATTTAATAAAATAAGTAGAAATCCACTAAAAGTTTTGTTTGGTTATCTTGCAATCCCGAGATAATCGTCTCCATGCTCCAAATCCATTTTAAAGCCATTTTTAAGGCATTTCGCGCATACATGAAATGAACACATTTTTCTCCAAAACTATAACAGATGCAAGCTTGTCCTGTTTGGTGGAGATAATATTTAATAAAATAAGTAGAAATCTACTAAAAGTTTCGTTTGTTTATATTGCCATCCTGAGATAATCGTCTCCATGCTCCAAATCCATTTTAAAGCCATTTCAAAGGCATTTTGCGCATACATGAAATGAACACATTTTTCTCCAAAACTATAACACATGCAAGCTTGTCCTGTTTGGTGGAGATGATATTTAATAAAATAAGTAGAAATCCACTAAAAGTTTTGTTTGGTTATCTTGCAATCCCGAGATAATCGTCTCCATGCTCCAAATCCATTTTAAAGCCATTTTTAAGGCATTTCGCGCATACATGAAATGAACACATTTTTCTCCAAAACTATAACAGATGCAAGCTTGTCCTGTTTGGTGGAGATGATATTTAATAAAATAAGTAGAAATCCACTAAAAGTTTTGTTTGGTTATCTTGCAATCCCGAGATAATCGTCTCCATGCTCCAAATCCATTTTAAAGCCATTTTTAAGGCATTTCGCGCATACATGAAATGAACACATTTTTCTCCAAAACTATAACAGATGCAAGCTTGTCCTGTTTGGTGGAGATGACATTTAATAAAATAAGTAGAAATCCACTAAATGTTTTGTTTGGTTATCTTGCAATCCCGAGATAATCGTCTCCATGCTCCAAATCCATTTTAAAGCCATTTTTAAGGCATTTCGCGCATACATGAAATGAACACATTTTTCTCCAAAACTATAACAGATGCAAGCTTGTCCTGTTTGGTGGAGATGATATTTAATAAAATAAGTAGAAATCCACTAAAAGTTTTGTTTGGTTATCTTGCAATCCCGAGATAATCGTCTCCATGCTCCAAATCCATTTTAAAGCCATTTCAAAGGCATTTTGCGCATACATGAAATGAACACATTTTTCTCCAAAACTATAACAGATGCAAGCTTGTCCTGTTTGGTGGAGATGATATTTAATAAAATAAGTAGAAATCCACTAAAAGTTTTGTTTGGTTATCTTGCAATCCCGAGATAATCGTCTCCATGCTCCAAATCCATTTTAAAGCCATTTTTAAGGCATTTCGCGCATACATGAAATGAACACATTTTTCTCCAAAACTATAACAGATGCAAGCTTGTCCTGTTTGGTGGAGATAATATTTAATAAAATAAGTAGAAATCTACTAAAAGTTTCGTTTGTTTATATTGCCATCCTGAGATAATCGTCTCCATGCTCCAAATCCATTTTAAAGCCATTTCAAAGGCATTTTGCGCATACATGAAATGAACACATTTTTCTCCAAAACTATAACACATGCAAGCTTGTCCTGTTTGGTGGAGATGATATTTAATAAAATAAGTAGAAATCCACTAAAAGTTTTGTTTGGTTATCTTGCAATCTCGAGATAATCGTCTCCATGCTCCAAATCCATTTTAAAGCCATATTTAAGGCATTTCGCGCATACATGAAATGAACACATTTTTCTCCAAAACTATAACAGATGCAAGCTTGTCCTGTTTGGTGGAGATGATATTTAATAAAATAAGTAGAAATCCACTAAAAGTTTTGTTTGGTTATCTTGCAATCCCGAGATAATCGTCTCCATGCTCCAAATCCATTTTAAAGCCATTTTTAAGGCATTTCGCGCATACATGAAATGAACACATTTTTCTCCAAAACTATAACAGATGCAAGCTTGTCCTGTTTGGTGGAGATAATATTTAATAAAATAAGTAGAAATCTACTAAAAGTTTCGTTTGTTTATATTGCCATCCTGAGATAATCGTCTCCATGCTCCAAATCCATTTTAAAGCCATTTCAAAGGCATTTTGCGCATACATGAAATGAACACATTTTTCTCCAAAACTATAACACATGCAAGCTTGTCCTGTTTGGTGGAGATGATATTTAATAAAATAAGTAGAAATCCACTAAAAGTTTTGTTTGGTTATCTTGCAATCCCGAGATAATCGTCTCCATGCTCCAAATCCATTTTAAAGCCATTTTTAAGGCATTTCGCGCATACATGAAATGAACACATTTTTCTCCAAAACTATAACAGATGCAAGCTTGTCCTGTTTGGTGGAGATAATATTTAATAAAATAAGTAGAAATCTATTAAAAGTTTCGTTTGTTTATATTGCCATCCTGAGATAATCGTCTCCATGCTCCAAATCCATTTTAAAGCCATTTCAAAGGCATTTTGCACATACATGAAATGAACACATTTTTCTCCAAAACTATAACACATGCAAGCTTGTCCTGTTTGGTGGAGATGATATTTAATAAAATAAGTAGAAATCCACTAAAAGTTTTGTTTGGTTATCTTGCAATCCCGAGATAATCGTCTCCATGCTCCAAATCCATTTTAAAGCCATTTTTAAGGCATTTCGCGCATACATGAAATGAACACATTTTTCTCCAAAACTATAACAGATGCAAGCTTGTCCTGTTTGGTGGAGATGATATTTAATAAAATAAGTAGAAATCCACTAAAAGTTTTGTTTGGTTATCTTGCAATCCCGAGATAATCGTCTCCATGCTCCAAATCCATTTTAAAGCCATTTTTAAAGGCATTTCGCGCATACATGAAATGAACACATTTTTCTCCAAAACTATAACAGATGCAAGCTTGTCCTGTTTGGTGGAGATAATATTTAATAAAATATGTAGAAATCTACTAAAAGTTTCGTTTGTTTATATTGCCATCCTGAGATAATCGTCTCCATGCTCCAAATCCATTTTAAAGCCATTTCAAAGGCATTTTGTGCATACATGAAATGAACACATTTTTCTCCAAAACTATAACACATGCAAGCTTGTCCTGTTTGGTGGAGATGATATTTAATAAAATAAGTAGAAATCCACTAAAAGTTTTGTTTGGTTATCTTGCAATCCCGAGATAATCGTCTCCATGCTCCAAATCCATTTTAAAGCCATTTTTAAGGCATTTCGCGCATACATGAAATGAACACATTTTTCTCCAAAACTATAACAGATGCAAGCTTGTCCTGTTTGGTGGAGATGATATTTAATAAAATAAGTAGAAATCCACTAAAAGTTTTGTTTGGTTATCTTGCAATCCCGAGATAATCGTCTCCATGCTCCAAATCCATTTTAAAGCCATTTTTAAGGCATTTCGCGCATACATGAAATGAACACATTTTTCTCCAAAACTATAACAGATGCAAGCTTGTCCTGTTTGGTGGAGATAATATTTAATAAAATAAGTAGAAATCTACTAAAAGTTTCGTTTGTTTATATTGCCATCCTGAGATAAACGTCTCCATGCTCCAAATCCATTTTAAAGCCATTTCAAAGGCATTTTGCGCATACATGAAATGAACACATTTTTCTCCAAAACTATAACACATGCAAGCTTGTCCTGTTTGGTGGAGATGATATTTAATAAAATAAGTAGAAATCCACTAAAAGTTTTGTTTGGTTATCTTGCAATCTCGAGATAATCGTCTCCATGCTCCAAATCCATTTTAAAGCCATTTTTAAGGCATTTCGCGCATACATGAAATGAACACATTTTTCTCCAAAACTATAACAGATGCAAGCTTGTCCTGTTTGGTGGAGATGATATTTAATAAAATAAGTAGAAATCCACTAAAAGTTTTGTTTGGTTATCTTGCAATCCCGAGATAATCGTCTCCATGCTCCAAATCCATTTTAAAGCCATTTTTAAGGCATTTCGCGCATACATGAAATGAACACATTTTTCTCCAAAACTATAACAGATGCAAGCTTGTCCTGTTTGGTGGAGATAATATTTAATAAAATAAGTAGAAATCTACTAAAAGTTTCGTTTGTTTATATTGCCATCCTGAGATAATCGTCTCCATGCTCCAAATCCATTTTAAAGCCATTTCAAAGGCATTTTGCGCATACATGAAATGAACACATTTTTCTCCAAAACTATAACACATGCAAGCTTGTCCTGTTTGGTGGAGATGATATTTAATAAAATAAGTAGAAATCCACTAAAAGTTTTGTTTGGTTATCTTGCAATCCCGAGATAATCGTCTCCATGCTCCAAATCCATTTTAAAGCCATTTTTAAGGCATTTCGCGCATACATGAAATGAACACATTTTTCTCCAAAACTATAACAGATGCAAGCTTGTCCTGTTTGGTGGAGATAATATTTAATAAAATAAGTAGAAATCTATTAAAAGTTTCGTTTGTTTATATTGCCATCCTGAGATAATCGTCTCCATGCTCCAAATCCATTTTAAAGCCATTTCAAAGGCATTTTGCACATACATGAAATGAACACATTTTTCTCCAAAACTATAACACATGCAAGCTTGTCCTGTTTGGTGGAGATGATATTTAATAAAATAAGTAGAAATCCACTAAAAGTTTTGTTTGGTTATCTTGCAATCCCGAGATAATCGTCTCCATGCTCCAAATCCATTTTAAAGCCATTTTTAAGGCATTTCGCGCATACATGAAATGAACACATTTTTCTCCAAAACTATAACAGATGCAAGCTTGTCCTGTTTGGTGGAGATGATATTTAATAAAATAAGTAGAAATCCACTAAAAGTTTTGTTTGGTTATCTTGCAATCCCGAGATAATCGTCTCCATGCTCCAAATCCATTTTAAAGCCATTTTTAAGGCATTTCGCGCATACATGAAATGAACACATTTTTCTCCAAAACTATAACAGATGCAAGCTTGTCCTGTTTGGTGGAGATGATATTTAATAAAATAAGTAGAAATCCACTAAAAGTTTTGTTTGGTTATCTTGCAATCCCGAGATAATCGTCTCCATGCTCCAAATCCATTTTAAAGCCATTTTTAAGGCATTTCGCGCATACATGAAATGAACACATTTTTCTCCAAAACTATAACAGATGCAAGCTTGTCCTGTTTGGTGGAGATGATATTTAATAAAATAAGTAGAAATCCACTAAAAGTTTTGTTTGGTTATCTTGCAATCCCGAGATAATCGTCTCCATGCTCCAAATCCATTTTAAAGCCATTTCAAAGGCATTTTGCGCATACATGAAATGAACACATTTTTCTCCAAAACTATAACACATGCAAGCTTGTCCTGTTTGGTGGAGATGATATTTAATAAAATAAGTAGAAATCCACTAAAAGTTTTGTTTGGTTATCTTGCAATCCCGAGATAATCGTCTCCATGCTCCAAATCCATTTTAAAGCCATTTTTAAGGCATTTCGCGCATACATGAAATGAACACATTTTTCTCCAAAACTATAACAGATGCAAGCTTGTCCTGTTTGGTGGAGATGATATTTAATAAAATAAGTAGAAATCCACTAAAAGTTTTGTTTGGTTATCTTGCAATCCCGAGATAATCGTCTCCATGCTCCAAATCCATTTTAAAGCCATTTTTAAGGCATTTCGCGCATACATGAAATGAACACATTTTTCTCCAAAACTATAACACATGCAAGCTTGTCCTGTTTGGTGGAGATGATATTTAATAAAATAAGTAGAAATCCACTAAAAGTTTTGTTTGGTTATCTTGCAATCCCGAGATAATCGTCTCCATGCTCCAAATCCATTTTAAAGCCATTTTTAAGGCATTTCGCGCATACATGAAATGAACACATTTTTCTCCAAAACTATAACAGATGCAAGCTTGTCCTGTTTGGTGGAGATGATATTTAATAAAATAAGTAGAAATCCACTAAAAGTTTTGTTTGGTTATCTTGCAATCCCGAGATAATCGTCTCCATGCTCCAAATCCATTTTAAAGCCATTTTTAAGGCATTTCGCGCATACATGAAATGAACACATTTTTCTCCAAAACTATAACAGATGCAAGCTTGTCCTGTTTGGTGGAGATAATATTTAATAAAATAAGTAGAAATCTACTAAAAGTTTCGTTTGTTTATATTGCCATCCTGAGATAAACGTCTCCATGCTCCAAATCCATTTTAAAGCCATTTCAAAGGCATTTTGCGCATACATGAAATGAACACATTTTTCTCCAAAACTATAACACATGCAAGCTTGTCCTGTTTGGTGGAGATGATATTTAATAAAATAAGTAGAAATCCACTAAAAGTTTTGTTTGGTTATCTTGCAATCTCGAGATAATCGTCTCCATGCTCCAAATCCATTTTAAAGCCATTTTTAAGGCATTTCGCGCATACATGAAATGAACACATTTTTCTCCAAAACTATAACAGATGCAAGCTTGTCCTGTTTGGTGGAGATGATATTTAATAAAATAAGTAGAAATCCACTAAAAGTTTTGTTTGGTTATCTTGCAATCCCGAGATAATCGTCTCCATGCTCCAAATCCATTTTAAAGCCATTTTTAAGGCATTTCGCGCATACATGAAATGAACACATTTTTCTCCAAAACTATAACAGATGCAAGCTTGTCCTGTTTGGTGGAGATAATATTTAATAAAATAAGTAGAAATCTATTAAAAGTTTCGTTTGTTTATATTGCCATCCTGAGATAATCGTCTCCATGCTCCAAATCCATTTTAAAGCCATTTCAAAGGCATTTTGCACATACATGAAATGAACACATTTTTCTCCAAAACTATAACACATGCAAGCTTGTCCTGTTTGGTGGAGATGATATTTAATAAAATAAGTAGAAATCCACTAAAAGTTTTGTTTGGTTATCTTGCAATCCCGAGATAATCGTCTCCATGCTCCAAATCCATTTTAAAGCCATTTTTAAGGCATTTCGCGCATACATGAAATGAACACATTTTTCTCCAAAACTATAACAGATGCAAGCTTGTCCTGTTTGGTGGAGATGATATTTAATAAAATAAGTAGAAATCCACTAAAAGTTTTGTTTGGTTATCTTGCAATCCCGAGATAATCGTCTCCATGCTCCAAATCCATTTTAAAGCCATTTTTAAGGCATTTCGCGCATACATGAAATGAACACATTTTTCTCCAAAACTATAACAGATGCAAGCTTGTCCTGTTTGGTGGAGATGATATTTAATAAAATAAGTAGAAATCCACTAAAAGTTTTGTTTGGTTATCTTGCAATCCCGAGATAATCGTCTCCATGCTCCAAATCCATTTTAAAGCCATTTTTAAGGCATTTCGCGCATACATGAAATGAACACATTTTTCTCCAAAACTATAACAGATGCAAGCTTGTCCTGTTTGGTGGAGATGATATTTAATAAAATAAGTAGAAATCCACTAAAAGTTTTGTTTGGTTATCTTGCAATCCCGAGATAATCGTCTCCATGCTCCAAATCCATTTTAAAGCCATTTCAAAGGCATTTTGCGCATACATGAAATGAACACATTTTTCTCCAAAACTATAACACATGCAAGCTTGTCCTGTTTGGTGGAGATGATATTTAATAAAATAAGTAGAAATCCACTAAAAGTTTTGTTTGGTTATCTTGCAATCCCGAGATAATCGTCTCCATGCTCCAAATCCATTTTAAAGCCATTTTTAAGGCATTTCGCGCATACATGAAATGAACACATTTTTCTCCAAAACTATAACAGATGCAAGCTTGTCCTGTTTGGTGGAGATGATATTTAATAAAATAAGTAGAAATCCACTAAAAGTTTTGTTTGGTTATCTTGCAATCCCGAGATAATCGTCTCCATGCTCCAAATCCATTTTAAAGCCATTTTTAAGGCATTTCGCGCATACATGAAATGAACACATTTTTCTCCAAAACTATAACAGATGCAAGCTTGTCCTGTTTGGTGGAGATGATATTTAATAAAATAAGTAGAAATCCACTAAAAGTTTTGTTTGGTTATCTTGCAATCCCGAGATAATCGTCTCCATGCTCCAAATCCATTTTAAAGCCATTTTTAAGGCATTTCGCGCATACATGAAATGAACACATTTTTCTCCAAAACTATAACAGATGCAAGCTTGTCCTGTTTGGTGGAGATGATATTTAATAAAATAAGTAGAAATCCACTAAAAGTTTTGTTTGGTTATCTTGCAATCCCGAGATAATCGTCTCCATGCTCCAAATCCATTTTAAAGCCATTTTTAAGGCATTTCGCGCATACATGAAATGAACACATTTTTCTCCAAAACTATAACAGATGCAAGCTTGTCCTGTTTGGTGGAGATGATATTTAATAAAATAAGTAGAAATCCACTAAAAGTTTTGTTTGGTTATCTTGCAATCCCGAGATAATCGTCTCCATGCTCCAAATCCATTTTAAAGCCATTTTTAAGGCATTTCGCGCATACATGAAATGAACACATTTTTCTCCAAAACTATAACAGATGCAAGCTTGTCCTGTTTGGTGGAGATAATATTTAATAAAATAAGTAGAAATCTACTAAAAGTTTCGTTTGTTTATATTGCCATCCTGAGATAATCGTCTCCATGCTCCAAATCCATTTTAAAGCCATTTCAAAGGCATTTTGCGCATACATGAAATGAACACATTTTTCTCCAAAACTATAACACATGCAAGCTTGTCCTGTTTGGTGGAGATGATATTTAATAAAATAAGTAGAAATCCACTAAATGTTTTGTTTGGTTATCTTGCAATCCCGAGATAATCGTCTCCATGCTCCAAATCCATTTTAAAGCCATTTTTAAGGCATTTCGCGCATACATGAAATGAACACATTTTTCTCCAAAACTATAACAGATGCAAGCTTGTCCTGTTTGGTGGAGATGATATTTAATAAAATAAGTAGAAATCCACTAAAAGTTTTGTTTGGTTATCTTGCAATCCCGAGATAATCGTCTCCATGCTCCAAATCCATTTTAAAGCCATTTTTAAGGCATTTCGCGCATACATGAAATGAACACATTTTTCTCCAAAACTATAACAGATGCAAGCTTGTCCTGTTTGGTGGAGATGATATTTAATAAAATAAGTAGAAATCCACTAAAAGTTTTGTTTGGTTATCTTGCAATCCCGAGATAATCGTCTCCATGCTCCAAATCCATTTTAAAGCCATTTTTAAGGCATTTCGCGCATACATGAAATGAACACATTTTTCTCCAAAACTATAACAGATGCAAGCTTGTCCTGTTTGGTGGAGATGATATTTAATAAAATAAGTAGAAATCCACTAAAAGTTTTGTTTGGTTATCTTGCAATCCCGAGATAATCGTCTCCATGCTCCAAATCCATTTTAAAGCCATTTTTAAGGCATTTCGCGCATACATGATATGAACACATTTTTCTCCAAAACTATAACAGATGCAAGCTTGTCCTGTTTGGTGGAGATGATATTTAATAAAATAAGTAGAAATCCACTAAAAGTTTTGTTTGGTTATCTTGCAATCCCGAGATAATCGTCTCCATGCTCCAAATCCATTTTAAAGCCATTTTTAAGGCATTTCGCGCATACATGAAATGAACACATTTTTCTCCAAAACTATAACAGATGCAAGCTTGTCCTGTTTGGTGGAGATGATATTTAATAAAATAAGTAGAAATCCACTAAAAGTTTTGTTTGGTTATCTTGCAATCCCGAGATAATCGTCTCCATGCTCCAAATCCATTTTAAAGCCATTTTTAAGGCATTTCGCGCATACATGAAATGAACACATTTTTCTCCAAAACTATAACAGATGCAAGCTTGTCCTGTTTGGTGGAGATGATATTTAATAAAATAAGTAGAAATCCACTAAAAGTTTTGTTTGGTTATCTTGCAATCCCGAGATAATCGTCTCCATGCTCCAAATCCATTTTAAAGCCATTTTTAAGGCATTTCACGCATACATGAAATGAACACATTTTTCTCCAAAACTATAACAGATGCAAGCTTGTCCTGTTTGGTGGAGATGATATTTAATAAAATAAGTAGAAATCCACTAAAAGTTTTGTTTGGTTATCTTGCAATCCCGAGATAATCGTCTCCATGCTCCAAATCCATTTTAAAGCCATTTTTAAGGCATTTCGCGCATACATGAAATGAACACATTTTTCTCCAAAACTATAACAGATGCAAGCTTGTCCTGTTTGGTGGAGATAATATTTAATAAAATAAGTAGAAATCTACTAAAAGTTTCGTTTGTTTATATTGCCATCCTGAGATAATCGTCTCCATGCTCCAAATCCATTTTAAAGCCATTTCAAAGGCATTTTGCGCATACATGAAATGAACACATTTTTCTCCAAAACTATAACACATGCAAGCTTGTCCTGTTTGGTGGAGATGATATTTAATAAAATAAGTAGAAATCCACTAAAAGTTTTGTTTGGTTATCTTGCAATCCCGAGATAATCGTCTCCATGCTCCAAATCCATTTTAAAGCCATTTTTAAGGCATTTCGCGCATACATGAAATGAACACATTTTTCTCCAAAACTATAACAGATGCAAGCTTGTCCTGTTTGGTGGAGATGATATTTAATAAAATAAGTAGAAATCCACTAAAAGTTTTGTTTGGTTATCTTGCAATCCCGAGATAATCGTCTCCATGCTCCAAATCCATTTTAAAGCCATTTTTAAGGCATTTCGCGCATACATGAAATGAACACATTTTTCTCCAAAACTATAACAGATGCAAGCTTGTCCTGTTTGGTGGAGATAATATTTAATAAAATAAGTAGAAATCTACTAAAAGTTTCGTTTGTTTATATTGCCATCCTGAGATAATCGTCTCCATGCTCCAAATCCATTTTAAAGCCATTTCAAAGGCATTTTGCGCATACATGAAATGAACACATTTTTCTCCAAAACTATAACACATGCAAGCTTGTCCTGTTTGGTGGAGATGATATTTAATAAAATAAGTAGAAATCCACTAAAAGTTTTGTTTGGTTATCTTGCAATCCCGAGATAATCGTCTCCATGCTCCAAATCCATTTTAAAGCCATTTCAAAGGCATTTTGCGCATACATGAAATGAACACATTTTTCTCCAAAACTATAACACATGCAAGCTTGTCCTGTTTGGTGGAGATGATATTTAATAAAATAAGTAGAAATCCACTAAAAGTTTTGTTTGGTTATCTTGCAATCCCGAGATAATCGTCTCCATGCTCCAAATCCATTTTAAAGCCATTTTTAAGGCATTTCGCGCATACATGAAATGAACACATTTTTCTCCAAAACTATAACAGATGCAAGCTTGTCCTGTTTGGTGGAGATGATATTTAATAAAATAAGTAGAAATCCACTAAAAGTTTTGTTTGGTTATCTTGCAATCCCGAGATAATCGTCTCCATGCTCCAAATCCATTTTAAAGCCATTTTTAAGGCATTTCGCGCATACATGAAATGAACACATTTTTCTCCAAAACTATAACAGATGCAAGCTTGTCCTGTTTGGTGGAGATGATATTTAATAAAATAAGTAGAATTCCACTAAAAGTTTTGTTTGGTTATATTGCAATCCCGAGATAATCGTCTCCATGCTCCAAATCCATTTTAAAGCCATTTTTAAGGCATTTCGCGCATACATGAAATGAACACATTTTTCTCCAAAACTATAACAGATGCAAGCTTGTCCTGTTTGGTGGAGATGATATTTAATAAAATAAGTAGAAATCCACTAAAAGTTTTGTTTGGTTATCTTGCAATCCCGAGATAATCGTCTCCATGCTCCAAATCCATTTTAAAGCCATTTTTAAGGCATTTCGCGCATACATGAAATGAACACATTTTTCTCCAAAACTATAACAGATGCAAGCTTGTCCTGTTTGGTGGAGATGATATTTAATAAAATAAGTAGAAATCCACTAAAAGTTTTGTTTGGTTATCTTGCAATCCCGAGATAATCGTCTCCATGCTCCAAATCCATTTTAAAGCCATTTTTAAGGCATTTCGCGCATACATGAAATGAACACATTTTTCTCCAAAACTATAACAGATGCAAGCTTGTCCTGTTTGGTGGAGATGATATTTAATAAAATAAGTAGAAATCCACTAAAAGTTTTGTTTGGTTATCTTGCAATCCCGAGATAATCGTCTCCATGCTCCAAATCCATTTTAAAGCCATTTTTAAGGCATTTCGCGCATACATGAAATGAACACATTTTTCTCCAAAACTATAACAGATGCAAGCTTGTCCTGTTTGGTGGAGATGATATTTAATAAAATAAGTAGAAATCCACTAAAAGTTTTGTTTGGTTATCTTGCAATCCCGAGATAATCGTCTCCATGCTCCAAATCCATTTTAAAGCCATTTTTAAGGCATTTCGCGCATACATGAAATGAACACATTTTTCTCCAAAACTATAACAGATGCAAGCTTGTCCTGTTTGGTGGAGATGATATTTAATAAAATAAGTAGAAATCCACTAAAAGTTTTGTTTGGTTATCTTGCAATCCCGAGATAATCGTCTCCATGCTCCAAATCCATTTTAAAGCCATTTTTAAGGCATTTCGCGCATACATGAAATGAACACATTTTTCTCCAAAACTATAACAGATGCAAGCTTGTCCTGTTTGGTGGAGATGATATTTAATAAAATAAGTAGAAATCCACTAAAAGTTTTGTTTGGTTATCTTGCAATCCTGAGATAATCGTCTCCATGCTCCAAATCCATTTTAAAGCCATTTTTAAGGCATTTCGCGCATACATGAAATGAACACATTTTTCTCCAAAACTATAACAGATGCAAGCTTGTCCTGTTTGGTGGAGATGATATTTAATAAAATAAGTAGAAATCCACTAAAAGTTTTGTTTGGTTATCTTGCAATCCCGAGATAATCGTCTCCATGCTCCAAATCCATTTTAAAGCCATTTTTAAGGCATTTCGCGCATACATAAAATGAACACATTTTTCTCCAAAACTATAACAGATGCAAGCTTGTCCTGTTTGGTGGAGATGATATTTAATAAAATAAGTAGAAATCCACTAAAAGTTTTGTTTGGTTATCTTGCAATCCCGAGATAATCGTCTCCATGCTCCAAATCCATTTTAAAGCCATTTTTAAGGCATTTCGCGCATACATGAAATGAACACATTTTTCTCCAAAACTATAACAGATGCAAGCTTGTCCTGTTTGGTGGAGATGATATTTAATAAAATAAGTAGAAATCCACTAAAAGTTTTGTTTGGTTATATTGCAATCCCGAGATAATCGTCTCCATGCTCAAAATCCATTTTAAAGCCATTTTTAAGGCATTTCGCGCATACATGAAATGAACACATTTTTCTCCAAAACTATAACAGATGCAAGCTTGTCCTGTTTGGTGGAGATAATATTTAATAAAATAAGTAGAAATCTACTAAAAGTTTCGTTTGTTTATATTGCCATCCTGAGATAATCGTCTCCATGCTCCAAATCCATTTTAAAGCCATTTCAAAGGCATTTTGCGCATACATGAAATGAACACATTTTTCTCCAAAACTATAACACATGCAAGCTTGTCCTGTTTGGTTGAGATGATATTTAATAAAATAAGTAGAAATCCACTAAAAGTTTTGTTTGGTTATCTTGCAATCCCGAGATAATCGTCTCCATGCTCCAAATCCATTTTAAAGCCATTTTTAAGGCATTTCGCGCATACATGAAATGAACACATTTTTCTCCAAAACTATAACAGATGCAAGCTTGTCCTGTTTGGTGGAGATGATATTTAATAAAATAAGTAGAAATCCACTAAAAGTTTTGTTTGGTTATCTTGCAATCCCGAGATAATCGTCTCCATGCTCCAAATCCATTTTAAAGCCATTTTTAAGGCATTTCGCGCATACATGAAATGAACACATTTTTCTCCAAAACTATAACAGATGCAAGCTTGTCCTGTTTGGTGGAGATGATATTTAATAAAATAAGTAGAATTCCACTAAAAGTTTTGTTTGGTTATATTGCAATCCCGAGATAATCGTCTCCATGCTCCAAATCCATTTTAAAGCCATTTTTAAGGCATTTCGCGCATACATGAAATGAACACATTTTTCTCCAAAACTATAACAGATGCAAGCTTGTCCTGTTTGGTGGAGATGATATTTAATAAAATAAGTAGAAATCCACTAAAAGTTTTGTTTGGTTATCTTGCAATCCCGAGATAATCGTCTCCATGCTCCAAATCCATTTTAAAGCCATTTTTAAGGCATTTCGCGCATACATGAAATGAACACATTTTTCTCCAAAACTATAACAGATGCAAGCTTGTCCTGTTTGGTGGAGATGATATTTAATAAAATAAGTAGAAATCCACTAAAAGTTTTGTTTGGTTATCTTGCAATCCCGAGATAATCGTCTCCATGCTCCAAATCCATTTTAAAGCCATTTTTAAGGCATTTCGCGCATACATGAAATGAACACATTTTTCTCCAAAACTATAACAGATGCAAGCTTGTCCTGTTTGGTGGAGATGATATTTAATAAAATAAGTAGAAATCCACTAAAAGTTTTGTTTGGTTATCTTGCAATCCCGAGATAATCGTCTCCATGCTCCAAATCCATTTTAAAGCCATTTTTAAGGCATTTCGCGCATACATGAAATGAACACATTTTTCTCCAAAACTATAACAGATGCAAGCTTGTCCTGTTTGGTGGAGATGATATTTAATAAAATAAGTAGAAATCCACTAAAAGTTTTGTTTGGTTATCTTGCAATCCCGAGATAATCGTCTCCATGCTCCAAATCCATTTTAAAGCCATTTTTAAGGCATTTCGCGCATACATGAAATGAACACATTTTTCTCCAAAACTATAACAGATGCAAGCTTGTCCTGTTTGGTGGAGATGATATTTAATAAAATAAGTAGAAATCCACTAAAAGTTTTGTTTGGTTATCTTGCAATCCCGAGATAATCGTCTCCATGCTCCAAATCCATTTTAAAGCCATTTTTAAGGCATTTCGCGCATACATGAAATGAACACATTTTTCTCCAAAACTATAACAGATGCAAGCTTGTCCTGTTTGGTGGAGATGATATTTAATAAAATAAGTAGAAATCCACTAAAAGTTTTGTTTGGTTATCTTGCAATCCCGAGATAATCGTCTCCATGCTCCAAATCCATTTTAAAGCCATTTTTAAGGCATTTCGCGCATACATGAAATGAACACATTTTTCTCCAAAACTATAACAGATGCAAGCTTGTCCTGTTTGGTGGAGATGATATTTAATAAAATAAGTAGAAATCCACTAAAAGTTTTGTTTGGTTATCTTGCAATCCCGAGATAATCGTCTCCATGCTCCAAATCCATTTTAAAGCCATTTTTAAGGCATTTCGCGCATACATAAAATGAACACATTTTTCTCCAAAACTATAACAGATGCAAGCTTGTCCTGTTTGGTGGAGATGATATTTAATAAAATAAGTAGAAATCCACTAAAAGTTTTGTTTGGTTATCTTGCAATCCCGAGATAATCGTCTCCATGCTCCAAATCCATTTTAAAGCCATTTTTAAGGCATTTCGCGCATACATGAAATGAACACATTTTTCTCCAAAACTATAACAGATGCAAGCTTGTCCTGTTTGGTGGAGATGATATTTAATAAAATAAGTAGAAATCCACTAAAAGTTTTGTTTGGTTATATTGCAATCCCGAGATAATCGTCTCCATGCTCAAAATCCATTTTAAAGCCATTTTTAAGGCATTTCGCGCATACATGAAATGAACACATTTTTCTCCAAAACTATAACAGATGCAAGCTTGTCCTGTTTGGTGGAGATGATATTTAATAAAATAAGTAGAAATCCACTAAAAGTTTTGTTTGGTTATCTTGCAATCCCGAGATAATCGTCTCCATGCTCCAAATCCATTTTAAAGCCATTTTTAAGGCATTTCGCGCATACATGAAATGAACACATTTTTCTCCAAAACTATAACAGATGCAAGCTTGTCCTGTTTGGTGGAGATAATATTTAATAAAATAAGTAGAAATCTACTAAAAGTTTCGTTTGTTTATATTGCCATCCTGAGATAATCGTCTCCATGCTCCAAATCCATTTTAAAGCCATTTCAAAGGCATTTTGCGCATACATGAAATGAACACATTTTTCTCCAAAACTATAACACATGCAAGCTTGTCCTGTTTGGTGGAGATGATATTTAATAAAATAAGTAGAAATCCACTAAAAGTTTTGTTTGGTTATCTTGCAATCCCGAGATAATCGTCTCCATGCTCCAAATCCATTTTAAAGCCATTTTTAAGGCATTTCGCGCATACATGAAATGAACACATTTTTCTCCAAAACTATAACAGATGCAAGCTTGTCCTGTTTGGTGGAGATGATATTTAATAAAATAAGTAGAAATCCACTAAAAGTTTTGTTTGGTTATCTTGCAATCCCGAGATAATCGTCTCCATGCTCCAAATCCATTTTAAAGCCATTTTTAAGGCATTTCGCGCATACATGAAATGAACACATTTTTCTCCAAAACTATAACAGATGCAAGCTTGTCCTGTTTGGTGGAGATGATATTTAATAAAATAAGTAGAAATCCACTAAAAGTTTTGTTTGGTTATCTTGCAATCCCGAGATAATCGTCTCCATGCTCCAAATCCATTTTAAAGCCATTTTTAAGGCATTTCGCGCATACATGAAATGAACACATTTTTCTCCAAAACTATAACAGATGCAAGCTTGTCCTGTTTGGTGGAGATGATATTTAATAAAATAAGTAGAAATCCACTAAAAGTTTTGTTTGGTTATCTTGCAATCCCGAGATAATCGTCTCCATGCTCCAAATCCATTTTAAAGCCATTTCAAAGGCATTTTGCGCATACATGAAATGAACACATTTTTCTCCAAAACTATAACACATGCAAGCTTGTCCTGTTTGGTGGAGATGATATTTATTAAAATAAGTAGAAATCCACTAAAAGTTTTGATTGGTTATCTTGCAATCCCGAGATAATCGTCTCCATGCTCCAAATCCATTTTAAAGCCATTTTTAAGGCATTTCGCGCATACATGAAATGAACACATTTTTCTCCAAAACTATAACAGATGCAAGCTTGTCCTGTTTGGTGGAGATGATATTGAATAAAATAAGTAGAAATCCACTAAAAGTTTTGTTTGGTTATCTTGCAATCCCGAGATAATCGTCTCCATGCTCCAAATCCATTTTAAAGCCATTTTTAAGGCATTTCGCGCATACATGAAATGAACACATTTTTCTCCAAAACTATAACAGATGCAAGCTTGTCCTGTTTGGTGGAGATGATATTTAATAAAATAAGTAGAAATCCACTAAAAGTTTTGTTTGGTTATCTTGCAATCCCGAGATAATCGTCTCCATGCTCCAAATCCATTTTAAAGCCATTTTTAAGGCATTTCGCGCATACATGAAATGAACACATCTTTCTCCAAAACTATAACAGATGCAAGCTTGTCCTGTTTGGTGGAGATGATATTTAATAAAATAAGTAGAAATCCACTAAAAGTTTTGTTTGGTTATCTTGCAATCCCGAGATAATCGTCTCCATGCTCCAAATCCATTTTAAAGCCATTTTTAAGGCATTTCGCGCATACATGAAATGAACACATTTTTCTCCAAAACTATAACAGATGCAAGCTTGTCCTGTTTGGTGGAGATGATATTTAATAAAATAAGTAGAAATCCACTAAAAGTTTTGTTTGGTTATCTTGCAATCCCGAGATAATCGTCTCCATGCTCCAAATCCATTTTAAAGCCATTTTTAAGGCATTTCGCGCATACATGAAATGAACACATTTTTCTCCAAAACTATAACAGATGCAAGCTTGTCCTGTTTGGTGGAGATAATATTTAATAAAATAAGTAGAAATCTACTAAAAGTTTCGTTTGTTTATATTGCCATCCTGAGATAATCGTCTCCATGCTCCAAATCCATTTTAAAGCCATTTCAAAGGCATTTTGCGCATACATGAAATGAACACATTTTTCTCCAAACCTATAACACATGCAAGCTTGTCCTGTTTGGTGGAGATGATGTTTAATAAAATAAGTAGAAATCCACTAAAAGTTTTGTTTGGTTATCTTGCAATCCCGAGATAATCGTCTCCATGCTCCAAATCCATTTTAAAGCCATTTTTAAGGCATTTCGCGCATACATGAAATGAACACATTTTTTTTCCAAAACTATAACAGATGCAAGCTTGTCCTGTTTGGTGGAGATGATATTTAATAAAATAAGTAGAAATCCACTAAAAGTTTTGTTTGGTTATCTTGCAATCCCGAGATAATCGTCTCCATGCTCCAAATCCATTTTAAAGCCATTTTTAAGGCATTTCGCGCATACATGAAATGAACACATTTTTCTCCAAAACTATAACAGATGCAAGCTTGTCCTGTTTGGTGGAGATAATATTTAATAAAATAAGTAGAAATCTACTAAAAGTTTCGTTTGTTTATATTGCCATCCTGAGATAATCGTCTCCATGCTCCAAATCCATTTTAAAGCCATTTCAAAGGCATTTTGCGCATACATGAAATGAACACATTTTTCTCCAAACCTATAACACATGCAAGCTTGTCCTGTTTGGTGGAGATGATATTTAATAAAATAAGTAGAAATCCACTAAAAGTTTTGTTTGGTTATCTTGCAATCCCGAGATAATCGTCTCCATGCTCCAAATCCATTTTAAAGCCATTTTTAAGGCATTTCGCGCATACATGAAATGAACACATTTTTTTCCAAAACTATAACAGATGCAAGCTTGTCCTGTTTGGTGGAGATGATATTTAATAAAATAAGTAGAAATCCACTAAAAGTTTTGTTTGGTTATCTTGCAATCCCGAGATAATCGTCTCCATGCTCCAAATCCATTTTAAAGCCATTTTTAAGGCATTTCGCGCATACATGAAATGAACACATTTTTCTCCAAAACTATAACAGATGCAAGCTTGTCCTGTTTGGTGGAGATGATATTTAATAAAATAAGTAGAAATCCACTAAAAGTTTTGTTTGGTTATTTTGCAATCCCGAGATAATCGTCTCCATGCTCCAAATCCATTTTAAAGCCATTTTTAAGGCATTTCGCGCATACATGAAATGAACACTTTTTTCTCCAAAACTATAACAGATGCAAGCTTGTCCTGTTTGGTGGAGATAATATTTAATAAAATAAGTAGAAATCTACTAAAAGTTTCGTTTGTTTATATTGCCATCCTGAGAGAATCGTCTCCATGCTCCAAATCCATTTTAAAGCCATTTCAAAGGCATTTTGCGCATACATGAAATGAACACATTTTTCTCCAAAACTATAACACATGCAAGCTTGTCCTGTTTGGTGGAGATGATATGTAATAAAATAAGTAGAAATCCACTAAAAGTTTTGTTTGGTTATCTTGCAATCCCGAGATAATCGTCTCCATGCTCCAAATCCATTTTAAAGCCATTTTTAAGGCATTTCGCGCATACATGAAATGAACACATTTTTCTCCAAAACTATAACAGATGCAAGCTTGTCCTGTTTGGTGGAGATGATATTTAATAAAATAAGTAGAAATCCACTAAAAGTTTTGTTTGGTTATCTTGCAATCCCGAGATAATCGTCTCCATGCTCCAAATCCATTTTAAAGCCATTTTTAAGGCATTTCGCGCATACATAAAATGAACACATTTTTCTCCAAAACTATAACAGATGCAAGCTTGTCCTGTTTGGTGGAGATGATATTTAATAAAATAAGTAGAAATCCACTAAAAGTTTTGTTTGGTTATCTTGCAATCCCGAGATAATCGTCTCCATGCTCCAAATCCATTTTAAAGCCATTTTTAAGGCATTTCGCGCATACATGAAATGAACACATTTTTCTCCAAAACTATAACAGATGCAAGCTTGTCCTGTTTGGTGGAGATGATATTTAATAAAATAAGTAGAAATCCACTAAAAGTTTTGTTTGGTTATATTGCAATCCCGAGATAATCGTCTCCATGCTCAAAATCCATTTTAAAGCCATTTTTAAGGCATTTCGCGCATACATGAAATGAACACATTTTTCTCCAAAACTATAACAGATGCAAGCTTGTCCTGTTTGGTGGAGATGATATTTAATAAAATAAGTAGAAATCCACTAAAAGTTTTGTTTGGTTATCTTGCAATCCCGAGATAATCGTCTCCATGCTCCAAATCCATTTTAAAGCCATTTTTAAGGCATTTCGCGCATACATGAAATGAACACATTTTTCTCCAAAACTATAACAGATGCAAGCTTGTCCTGTTTGGTGGAGATAATATTTAATAAAATAAGTAGAAATCTACTAAAAGTTTCGTTTGTTTATATTGCCATCCTGAGATAATCGTCTCCATGCTCCAAATCCATTTTAAAGCCATTTCAAAGGCATTTTGCGCATACATGAAATGAACACATTTTTCTCCAAAACTATAACACATGCAAGCTTGTCCTGTTTGGTGGAGATGATATTTAATAAAATAAGTAGAAATCCACTAAAAGTTTTGTTTGGTTATCTTGCAATCCCGAGATAATCGTCTCCATGCTCCAAATCCATTTTAAAGCCATTTTTAAGGCATTTCGCGCATACATGAAATGAACACATTTTTCTCCAAAACTATAACAGATGCAAGCTTGTCCTGTTTGGTGGAGATGATATTTAATAAAATAAGTAGAAATCCACTAAAAGTTTTGTTTGGTTATCTTGCAATCCCGAGATAATCGTCTCCATGCTCCAAATCCATTTTAAAGCCATTTTTAAGGCATTTCGCGCATACATGAAATGAACACATTTTTCTCCAAAACTATAACAGATGCAAGCTTGTCCTGTTTGGTGGAGATGATATTTAATAAAATAAGTAGAAATCCACTAAAAGTTTTGTTTGGTTATCTTGCAATCCCGAGATAATCGTCTCCATGCTCCAAATCCATTTTAAAGCCATTTTTAAGGCATTTCGCGCATACATGAAATGAACACATTTTTCTCCAAAACTATAACAGATGCAAGCTTGTCCTGTTTGGTGGAGATGATATTTAATAAAATAAGTAGAAATCCACTAAAAGTTTTGTTTGGTTATTTTGCAATCCCGAGATAATCGTCTCCATGCTCCAAATCCATTTTAAAGCCATTTTTAAGGCATTTCGCGCATACATGAAATGAACACTTTTTTCTCCAAAACTATAACAGATGCAAGCTTGTCCTGTTTGGTGGAGATAATATTTAATAAAATAAGTAGAAATCTACTAAAAGTTTCGTTTGTTTATATTGCCATCCTGAGAGAATCGTCTCCATGCTCCAAATCCATTTTAAAGCCATTTCAAAGGCATTTTGCGCATACATGAAATGAACACATTTTTCTCCAAAACTATAACACATGCAAGCTTGTCCTGTTTGGTGGAGATGATATGTAATAAAATAAGTAGAAATCCACTAAAAGTTTTGTTTGGTTATCTTGCAATCCCGAGATAATCGTCTCCATGCTCCAAATCCATTTTAAAGCCATTTTTAAGGCATTTCGCGCATACATGAAATGAACACATTTTTCTCCAAAACTATAACAGATGCAAGCTTGTCCTGTTTGGTGGAGATGATATTTAATAAAATAAGTAGAAATCCACTAAAAGTTTTGTTTGGTTATCTTGCAATCCCGAGATAATCGTCTCCATGCTCCAAATCCATTTTAAAGCCATTTTTAAGGCATTTCGCGCATACATAAAATGAACACATTTTTCTCCAAAACTATAACAGATGCAAGCTTGTCCTGTTTGGTGGAGATGATATTTAATAAAATAAGTAGAAATCCACTAAAAGTTTTGTTTGGTTATCTTGCAATCCCGAGATAATCGTCTCCATGCTCCAAATCCATTTTAAAGCCATTTTTAAGGCATTTCGCGCATACATGAAATGAACACATTTTTCTCCAAAACTATAACAGATGCAAGCTTGTCCTGTTTGGTGGAGATGATATTTAATAAAATAAGTAGAAATCCACTAAAAGTTTTGTTTGGTTATATTGCAATCCCGAGATAATCGTCTCCATGCTCAAAATCCATTTTAAAGCCATTTTTAAGGCATTTCGCGCATACATGAAATGAACACATTTTTCTCCAAAACTATAACAGATGCAAGCTTGTCCTGTTTGGTGGAGATGATATTTAATAAAATAAGTAGAAATCCACTAAAAGTTTTGTTTGGTTATCTTGCAATCCCGAGATAATCGTCTCCATGCTCCAAATCCATTTTAAAGCCATTTTTAAGGCATTTCGCGCATACATGAAATGAACACATTTTTCTCCAAAACTATAACAGATGCAAGCTTGTCCTGTTTGGTGGAGATAATATTTAATAAAATAAGTAGAAATCTACTAAAAGTTTCGTTTGTTTATATTGCCATCCTGAGATAATCGTCTCCATGCTCCAAATCCATTTTAAAGCCATTTCAAAGGCATTTTGCGCATACATGAAATGAACACATTTTTCTCCAAAACTATAACACATGCAAGCTTGTCCTGTTTGGTGGAGATGATATTTAATAAAATAAGTAGAAATCCACTAAAAGTTTTGTTTGGTTATCTTGCAATCCCGAGATAATCGTCTCCATGCTCCAAATCCATTTTAAAGCCATTTTTAAGGCATTTCGCGCATACATGAAATGAACACATTTTTCTCCAAAACTATAACAGATGCAAGCTTGTCCTGTTTGGTGGAGATGATATTTAATAAAATAAGTAGAAATCCACTAAAAGTTTTGTTTGGTTATCTTGCAATCCCGAGATAATCGTCTCCATGCTCCAAATCCATTTTAAAGCCATTTTTAAGGCATTTCGCGCATACATGAAATGAACACATTTTTCTCCAAAACTATAACAGATGCAAGCTTGTCCTGTTTGGTGGAGATGATATTTAATAAAATAAGTAGAAATCCACTAAAAGTTTTGTTTGGTTATCTTGCAATCCCGAGATAATCGTCTCCATGCTCCAAATCCATTTTAAAGCCATTTTTAAGGCATTTCGCGCATACATGAAATGAACACATTTTTCTCCAAAACTATAACAGATGCAAGCTTGTCCTGTTTGGTGGAGATAATATTTAATAAAATAAGTAGAAATCTACTAAAAGTTTCGTTTGTTTATATTGCCATCCTGAGATAATCGTCTCCATGCTCCAAATCCATTTTAAAGCCATTTCAAAGGCATTTTGCGCATACATGAAATGAACACATTTTTCTCCAAAACTATAACACATGCAAGCTTGTCCTGTTTGGTGGAGATGATATTTAATAAAATAAGTAGAAATCCACTAAAAGTTTTGTTTGGTTATCTTGCAATCCCGAGATAATCGTCTCCATGCTCCAAATCCATTTTAAAGCCATTTTTAAGGCATTTCGCGCATACATGAAATGAACACATTTTTCTCCAAAACTATAACAGATGCAAGCTTGTCCTGTTTGGTGGAGATGATATTTAATAAAATAAGTAGAAATCCACTAAAAGTTTTGTTTGGTTATCTTGCAATCCCGAGATAATCGTCTCCATGCTCCAAATCCATTTTAAAGCCATTTTTAAGGCATTTCGCGCATACATGAAATGAACACATTTTTCTCCAAAACTATAACAGATGCAAGCTTGTCCTGTTTGGTGGAGATGATATTTAATAAAATAAGTAGAAATCCACTAAAAGTTTTGTTTGGTTATCTTGCAATCCCGAGATAATCGTCTCCATGCTCCAAATCCATTTTAAAGCCATTTTTAAGGCATTTCGCGCATACATGAAATGAACACATTTTTCTCCAAAACTATAACAGATGCAAGCTTGTCCTGTTTGGTGGAGATGATATTTAATAAAATAAGTAGAAATCCACTAAAAGTTTTGTTTGGTTATTTTGCAATCCCGAGATAATCGTCTCCATGCTCCAAATCCATTTTAAAGCCATTTTTAAGGCATTTCGCGCATACATGAAATGAACACTTTTTTCTCCAAAACTATAACAGATGCAAGCTTGTCCTGTTTGGTGGAGATAATATTTAATAAAATAAGTAGAAATCTACTAAAAGTTTCGTTTGTTTATATTGCCATCCTGAGAGAATCGTCTCCATGCTCCAAATCCATTTTAAAGCCATTTCAAAGGCATTTTGCGCATACATGAAATGAACACATTTTTCTCCAAAACTATAACACATGCAAGCTTGTCCTGTTTGGTGGAGATGATATGTAATAAAATAAGTAGAAATCCACTAAAAGTTTTGTTTGGTTATCTTGCAATCCCGAGATAATCGTCTCCATGCTCCAAATCCATTTTAAAGCCATTTTTAAGGCATTTCGCGCATACATGAAATGAACACATTTTTCTCCAAAACTATAACAGATGCAAGCTTGTCCTGTTTGGTGGAGATGATATTTAATAAAATAAGTAGAAATCCACTAAAAGTTTTGTTTGGTTATCTTGCAATCCCGAGATAATCGTCTCCATGCTCCAAATCCATTTTAAAGCCATTTTTAAGGCATTTCGCGCATACATAAAATGAACACATTTTTCTCCAAAACTATAACAGATGCAAGCTTGTCCTGTTTGGTGGAGATGATATTTAATAAAATAAGTAGAAATCCACTAAAAGTTTTGTTTGGTTATCTTGCAATCCCGAGATAATCGTCTCCATGCTCCAAATCCATTTTAAAGCCATTTTTAAGGCATTTCGCGCATACATGAAATGAACACATTTTTCTCCAAAACTATAACAGATGCAAGCTTGTCCTGTTTGGTGGAGATGATATTTAATAAAATAAGTAGAAATCCACTAAAAGTTTTGTTTGGTTATATTGCAATCCCGAGATAATCGTCTCCATGCTCAAAATCCATTTTAAAGCCATTTTTAAGGCATTTCGCGCATACATGAAATGAACACATTTTTCTCCAAAACTATAACAGATGCAAGCTTGTCCTGTTTGGTGGAGATGATATTTAATAAAATAAGTAGAAATCCACTAAAAGTTTTGTTTGGTTATCTTGCAATCCCGAGATAATCGTCTCCATGCTCCAAATCCATTTTAAAGCCATTTTTAAGGCATTTCGCGCATACATGAAATGAACACATTTTTCTCCAAAACTATAACAGATGCAAGCTTGTCCTGTTTGGTGGAGATAATATTTAATAAAATAAGTAGAAATCTACTAAAAGTTTCGTTTGTTTATATTGCCATCCTGAGATAATCGTCTCCATGCTCCAAATCCATTTTAAAGCCATTTCAAAGGCATTTTGCGCATACATGAAATGAACACATTTTTCTCCAAAACTATAACACATGCAAGCTTGTCCTGTTTGGTGGAGATGATATTTAATAAAATAAGTAGAAATCCACTAAAAGTTTTGTTTGGTTATCTTGCAATCCCGAGATAATCGTCTCCATGCTCCAAATCCATTTTAAAGCCATTTTTAAGGCATTTCGCGCATACATGAAATGAACACATTTTTCTCCAAAACTATAACAGATGCAAGCTTGTCCTGTTTGGTGGAGATGATATTTAATAAAATAAGTAGAAATCCACTAAAAGTTTTGTTTGGTTATCTTGCAATCCCGAGATAATCGTCTCCATGCTCCAAATCCATTTTAAAGCCATTTTTAAGGCATTTCGCGCATACATGAAATGAACACATTTTTCTCCAAAACTATAACAGATGCAAGCTTGTCCTGTTTGGTGGAGATGATATTTAATAAAATAAGTAGAAATCCACTAAAAGTTTTGTTTGGTTATCTTGCAATCCCGAGATAATCGTCTCCATGCTCCAAATCCATTTTAAAGCCATTTTTAAGGCATTTCGCGCATACATGAAATGAACACATTTTTCTCCAAAACTATAACAGATGCAAGCTTGTCCTGTTTGGTGGAGATGATATTTAATAAAATAAGTAGAAATCCACTAAAAGTTTTGTTTGGTTATCTTGCAATCCCGAGATAATCGTCTCCATGCTACAAATCCATTTTAAAGCCATTTCAAAGGCATTTTGCGCATACATGAAATGAACACATTTTTCTCCAAAACTATAACACATGCAAGCTTGTCCTGTTTGGTGGAGATGATATTTATTAAAATAAGTAGAAATCCACTAAAAGTTTTGATTGGTTATCTTGCAATCCCGAGATAATCGTCTCCATGCTCCAAATCCATTTTAAAGCCATTTTTAAGGCATTTCGCGCATACATGAAATGAACACATTTTTCTCCAAAACTATAACAGATGCAAGCTTGTCCTGTTTGGTGGAGATGATATTTAATAAAATAAGTAGAAATCCACTAAAAGTTTTGTTTGGTTATCTTGCAATCCCGAGATAATCGTCTCCATGCTCCAAATCCATTTTAAAGCCATTTTTAAGGCATTTCGCGCATACATGAAATGAACACATTTTTCTCCAAAACTATAACAGATGCAAGCTTGTCCTGTTTGGTGGAGATGATATTTAATAAAATAAGTAGAAATCCACTAAAAGTTTTGTTTGGTTATCTTGCAATCCCGAGATAATCGTCTCCATGCTCCAAATCCATTTTAAAGCCATTTTTAAGGCATTTCGCGCATACATGAAATGAACACATCTTTCTCCAAAACTATAACAGATGCAAGCTTGTCCTGTTTGGTGGAGATGATATTTAATAAAATAAGTAGAAATCCACTAAAAGTTTTGTTTGGTTATCTTGCAATCCCGAGATAATCGTCTCCATGCTCCAAATCCATTTTAAAGCCATTTTTAAGGCATTTCGCGCATACATGAAATGAACACATTTTTCTCCAAAACTATAACAGATGCAAGCTTGTCCTGTTTGGTGGAGATGATATTTAATAAAATAAGTAGAAATCCACTAAAAGTTTTGTTTGGTTATCTTGCAATCCCGAGATAATCGTCTCCATGCTCCAAATCCATTTTAAAGCCATTTTTAAGGCATTTCGCGCATACATGAAATGAACACATTTTTCTCCAAAACTATAACAGATGCAAGCTTGTCCTGTTTGGTGGAGATAATATTTAATAAAATAAGTAGAAATCTACTAAAAGTTTCGTTTGTTTATATTGCCATCCTGAGATAATCGTCTCCATGCTCCAAATCCATTTTAAAGCCATTTCAAAGGCATTTTGCGCATGCATGAAATGAACACATTTTTCTCCAAAACTATAACACATGCAAGCTTGTCCTGTTTGGTGGAGATGATATTTAATAAAATAAGTAGAAATCCACTAAAAGTTTTGTTTGGTTATCTTGCAATCCCGAGATAATCGTCTCCATGCTCCAAATCCATTTTAAAGCCATTTTTAAGGCATTTCGCGCATACATGAAATGAACACATTTTTCTCCAAAACTATAACAGATGCAAGCTTGTCCTGTTTGGTGGAGATGATATTTAATAAAATAAGTAGAAATCCACTAAAAGTTTTGTTTGGTTATCTTGCAATCCCGAGATAATCGTCTCCATGCTCCAAATCCATTTTAAAGCCATTTTTAAGGCATTTCGCGCATACATGAAATGAACACATTTTTCTCCAAAACTATAACAGATGCAAGCTTGTCCTGTTTGGTGGAGATAATATTTAATAAAATAAGTAGAAATCTACTAAAAGTTTCGTTTGTTTATATTGCCATCCTGAGATAATCGTCTCCATGCTCCAAATCCATTTTAAAGCCATTTCAAAGGCATTTTGCGCATACATGAAATGAACACATTTTTCTCCAAACCTATAACACATGCAAGCTTGTCCTGTTTGGTGGAGATGATATTTAATAAAATAAGTAGAAATCCACTAAAAGTTTTGTTTGGTTATCTTGCAATCCCGAGATAATCGTCTCCATGCTCCAAATCCATTTTAAAGCCATTTTTAAGGCATTTCGCGCATACATGAAATGAACACATTTTTTTCCAAAACTATAACAGATGCAAGCTTGTCCTGTTTGGTGGAGATGATATTTAATAAAATAAGTAGAAATCCACTAAAAGTTTTGTTTGGTTATCTTGCAATCCCGAGATAATCGTCTCCATGCTCCAAATCCATTTTAAAGCCATTTTTAAGGCATTTCGCGCATACATGAAATGAACACATTTTTCTCCAAAACTATAACAGATGCAAGCTTGTCCTGTTTGGTGGAGATAATATTTAATAAAATAAGTAGAAATCTACTAAAAGTTTCGTTTGTTTATATTGCCATCCTGAGATAATCGTCTCCATGCTCCAAATCCATTTTAAAGCCATTTCAAAGGCATTTTGCGCATACATGAAATGAACACATTTTTCTCCAAACCTATAACACATGCAAGCTTGTCCTGTTTGGTGGAGATGATATTTAATAAAATAAGTAGAAATCCACTAAAAGTTTTGTTTGGTTATCTTGCAATCCCGAGATAATCGTCTCCATGCTCCAAATCCATTTTAAAGCCATTTTTAAGGCATTTCGCGCATACATGAAATGAACACATTTTTTTCCAAAACTATAACAGATGCAAGCTTGTCCTGTTTGGTGGAGATGATATTTAATAAAATAAGTAGAAATCCACTAAAAGTTTTGTTTGGTTATCTTGCAATCCCGAGATAATCGTCTCCATGCTCCAAATCCATTTTAAAGCCATTTTTAAGGCATTTCGCGCATACATGAAATGAACACATTTTTCTCCAAAACTATAACAGATGCAAGCTTGTCCTGTTTGGTGGAGATGATATTTAATAAAATAAGTAGAAATCCACTAAAAGTTTTGTTTGGTTATTTTGCAATCCCGAGATAATCGTCTCCATGCTCCAAATCCATTTTAAAGCCATTTTTAAGGCATTTCGCGCATACATGAAATGAACACTTTTTTCTCCAAAACTATAACAGATGCAAGCTTGTCCTGTTTGGTGGAGATAATATTTAATAAAATAAGTAGAAATCTACTAAAAGTTTCGTTTGTTTATATTGCCATCCTGAGAGAATCGTCTCCATGCTCCAAATCCATTTTAAAGCCATTTCAAAGGCATTTTGCGCATACATGAAATGAACACATTTTTCTCCAAAACTATAACACATGCAAGCTTGTCCTGTTTGGTGGAGATGATATGTAATAAAATAAGTAGAAATCCACTAAAAGTTTTGTTTGGTTATCTTGCAATCCCGAGATAATCGTCTCCATGCTCCAAATCCATTTTAAAGCCATTTTTAAGGCATTTCGCGCATACATGAAATGAACACATTTTTCTCCAAAACTATAACAGATGCAAGCTTGTCCTGTTTGGTGGAGATGATATTTAATAAAATAAGTAGAAATCCACTAAAAGTTTTGTTTGGTTATCTTGCAATCCCGAGATAATCGTCTCCATGCTCCAAATCCATTTTAAAGCCATTTTTAAGGCATTTCGCGCATACATGAAATGAACACATTTTTCTCCAAAACTATAACAGATGCAAGCTTGTCCTGTTTGGTGGAGATGATATTTAATAAAATAAGTAGAAATCCACTAAAAGTTTTGTTTGGTTATCTTGCAATCCCGAGATAATCGTCTCCATGCTCCAAATCCATTTTAACGCCATTTTTAAGGCATTTCGCGCATACATGAAATGAACACATTTTTCTCCAAAACTATAACAGATGCAAGCTTGTCCTGTTTGGTGGAGATGATATTTAATAAAATAAGTAGAAATCCACTAAAAGTTTTGTTTGGTTATCTTGCAATCCCGAGATAATCGTCTCCATGCTCCAAATCCATTTTAAAGCCATTTCAAAGGCATTTTGCGCATACATGAAATGAACAAATTTTTCTCCAAAACTATAACACATGCAAGCTTGTCCTGTTTGGTGGAGATGATATTTATTAAAATAAGTAGAAATCCACTAAAAGTTTTGTTTGGTTATCTTGCAATCCCGAGATAATCGTCTCCATGCTCCAAATCCATTTTAAAGCCATTTTTAAGGCATTTCGCGCATACATGAAATGAACACATTTTTCTCCAAAACTATAACAGATGCAAGCTTGTCCTGTTTGGTGGAGATGATATTTAATAAAATAAGTAGAAATCCACTAAAAGTTTTGTTTGGTTATCTTGCAATCCCGAGATAATCGTCTCCATGCTCCAAATCCATTTTAAAGCCATTTTTAAGGCATTTCGCGCATACATGAAATGAACACATTTTTCTCCAAAACTATAACAGATGCAAGCTTGTCCTGTTTGGTGGAGATGATATTTAATAAAATAAGTAGAAATCCACTAAAAGTTTTGTTTGGTTATCTTGCAATCCCGAGATAATCGTCTCCATGCTCCAAATCCATTTTAAAGCCATTTTTAAGGCATTTCGCGCATACATGAAATGAACACATTTTTCTCCAAAACTATAACAGATGCAAGCTTGTCCTGTTTGGTGGAGATGATATTTAATAAAATAAGTAGAAATCCACTAAAAGTTTTGTTTGGTTATCTTGCAATCCCGAGATAATCGTCTCCATGCTCCAAATCCATTTTAAAGCCATTTTTAAGGCATTTCGCCCATACATGAAATGAACACATTTTTCTCCAAAACTATAACAGATGCAAGCTTGTCCTGTTTGGTGGAGATGATATTTAATAAAATAAGTAGAAATCCACTAAAAGTTTTGTTTGGTTATCTTGCAATCCCGAGATAATCGTCTCCATGCTCCAAATCCATTTTAAAGCCATTTTTAAGGCATTTCGCGCATACATGAAATGAACACATTTTTCTCCAAAACTATAACAGATGCAAGCTTGTCCTGTTTGGTGGAGATGATATTTAATAAAATAAGTAGAAATCCACTAAAAGTTTTGTTTGGTTATCTTGCAATCCCGAGATAATCGTCTCCATGCTCCAAATCCATTTTAAAGCCATTTTTAAGGCATTTCGCGCATACATGAAATGAACACATTTTTCTCCAAAACTATAACAGATGCAAGCTTGTCCTGTCTGGTGGAGATAATATTTAATAAAATAAGTAGAAATCTACTAAAAGTTTCGTTTGTTTATATTGCCATCCTGAGATAATCGTCTCCATGCTCCAAATCCATTTTAAAGCCATTTCAAAGGCATTTTGCGCATACATGAAATGAACACATTTTTCTCCAAAACTATAACACATGCAAGCTTGTCCTGTTTGGTGGAGATGATATTTAATAAAATAAGTAGAAATCCACTAAAAGTTTTGTTTGGTTATCTTGCAATCCCGAGATAATCGTCTCCATGCTCCAAATCCATTTTAAAGCCATTTTTAAGGCATTTCGCGCATACATGAAATGAACACAATTTTCTCCAAAACTATAACAGATGCAAGCTTGTCCTGTTTGGTGGAGATAATATTTAATAAAATAAGTAGAAATCTACTAAAAGTTTCGTTTGTTTATATTGCCATCCTGAGATAATCGTCTCCATGCTCCAAATCCATTTTAAAGCCATTTCAAAGGCATTTTGCGCATACATGAAATGAACACATTTTTCTCCAAAACTATAACACATGCAAGCTTGTCCTGTTTGGTGGAGATGATATTTAATAAAATAAGTAGAAATCCACCAAAAGTTTTGTTTGGTTATCTTGCAATCCCGAGATAATCGTCTCCATGCTCCAAATCCATTTTAAAGCCATTTTTAAGGCATTTCGCGCATACATGAAATGAACACATTTTTCTCCAAAACTATAACAGATGCAAGCTTGTCCTGTTTGGTGGAGATGATATTTAATAAAATAAGTAGAAATCCACTAAAAGTTTTGTTTGGTTATCTTGCAATCCCGAGATAATCGTCTCCATGCTCCAAATCCATTTTAAAGCCATTTTTAAGGCATTTCGCGCATACATGAAATGAACACATTTTTCTCCAAAACTATAACAGATGCAAGCTTGTCCTGTTTGGTGGAGATAATATTTAATAAAATAAGTAGAAATCTACTAAAAGTTTCGTTTGTTTATATTGCCATCCTGAGATAATCGTCTCCATGCTCCAAATCCATTTTAAAGCCATTTCAAAGGCATTTTGCGCATACATGAAATGAACACATTTTTCTCCAAACCTATAACACATGCAAGCTTGTCCTGTTTGGTGGAGATGATATTTAATAAAATAAGTAGAAATCCACTAAAAGTTTTGTTTGGTTATCTTGCAATCCCGAGATAATCGTCTCCATGCTCCAAATCCATTTTAAAGCAATTTTTAAGGCATTTCGCGCATACATGAAATGAACACATTTTTCTCCAAAACTATAACAGATGCAAGCTTGTCCTGTTTGGTGGAGATGATATTTAATAAAATAAGTAGAAATCCACTAAAAGTTTTGTTTGGTTATCTTGCAATCCCGAGATAATCGTCTCCATGCTCCAAATCCATTTTAAAGCCATTTTTAAGGCATTTCGCGCATACATGAAATGAACACATTTTTCTCCAAAACTATAACAGATGCAAGCTTGTCCTGTTTGGTGGAGATGATATTTAATAAAATAAGTAGAAATCCACTAAAAGTTTTGTTTGGTTATCTTGCAATCCCGAGATAATCGTCTCCATGCTCCAAATCCATTTTAAAGCCATTTTTAAGGCATTTCGCGCATACATGAAATGAACACATTTTTCTCCAAAACTATAACAGATGCAAGCTTGTCCTGTTTGGTGGAGATGATATTTAATAAAATAAGTAGAAATCCACTAAAAGTTTTGTTTGGTTATCTTGCAATCCCGAGATAATCGTCTCCATGCTCCAAATCCATTTTAAAGCCATTTTTAAGGCATTTCGCGCATACATGAAATGAACACATTTTTCTCCAAAACTATATCAGATGCAAGCTTGTCCTGTTTGGTGGAGATAATATTTAATAAAATAAGTAGAAATCTACTAAAAGTTTCGTTTGTTTATATTGCCATCCTGAGATAATCGTCTCCATGCTCCAAATCCATTTTAAAGCCATTTCAAAGGCATTTTGCGCATACATGAAATGAACACATTTTTCTCCAAAACTATAACACATGCAAGCTTGTCCTGTTTGGTGGAGATGATATTTAATAAAATAAGTAGAAATCCACCAAAAGTTTTGTTTGGTTATCTTGCAATCCCGAGATAATCGTCTCCATGCTCCAAATCCATTTTAAAGCCATTTTTAAGGCATTTCGCGCATACATGAAATGAACACATTTTTCTCCAAAACTATAACAGATGCAAGCTTGTCCTGTTTGGTGGAGATGATATTTAATAAAATAAGTAGAAATCCACTAAAAGTTTTGTTTGGTTATCTTGCAATCCCGAGATAATCGTCTCCATGCTCCAAATCCATTTTAAAGCCATTTTTAAGGCATTTCGCGCATACATGAAATGAACACATTTTTCTCCAAAACTATAACAGATGCAAGCTTGTCCTGTTTGGTGGAGATAATATTTAATAAAATAAGTAGAAATCTACTAAAAGTTTCGTTTGTTTATATTGCCATCCTGAGATAATCGTCTCCATGCTCCAAATCCATTTTAAAGCCATTTCAAAGGCATTTTGCGCATACATGAAATGAACACATTTTTCTCCAAACCTATAACACATGCAAGCTTGTCCTGTTTGGTGGAGATGATATTTAATAAAATAAGTAGAAATCCACTAAAAGTTTTGTTTGGTTATCTTGCAATCCCGAGATAATCGTCTCCATGCTCCAAATCCATTTTAAAGCAATTTTTAAGGCATTTCGCGCATACATGAAATGAACACATTTTTCTCCAAAACTATAACAGATGCAAGCTTGTCCTGTTTGGTGGAGATGATATTTAATAAAATAAGTAGAAATCCACTAAAAGTTTTGTTTGGTTATCTTGCAATCCCGAGATAATCGTCTCCATGCTCCAAATCCATTTTAAAGCCATTTTTAAGGCATTTCGCGCATACATGAAATGAACACATTTTTCTCCAAAACTATAACAGATGCAAGCTTGTCCTGTTTGGTGGAGATAATATTTAATAAAATAAGTAGAAATCTACTAAAAGTTTCGTTTGTTTATATTGCCATCCTGAGATAAACGTCTCCATGCTCCAAATCCATTTTAAAGCCATTTCAAAGGCATTTTGCGCATACATGAAATGAACACATTTTTCTCCAAAACTATAACACATGCAAGCTTGTCCTGTTTGGTGGAGATGATATTTAATAAAATAAGTAGAAATCCACTAAAAGTTTTGTTTGGTTATCTTGCAATCTCGAGATAATCGTCTCCATGCTCCAAATCCATTTTAAAGCCATTTTTAAGGCATTTCGCGCATACATGAAATGAACACATTTTTCTCCAAAACTATAACAGATGCAAGCTTGTCCTGTTTGGTGGAGATGATATTTAATAAAATAAGTAGAAATCCACTAAAAGTTTTGTTTGGTTATCTTGCAATCCCGAGATAATCGTCTCCATGCTCCCAATCCATTTTAAAGCCATTTTTAAGGCATTTCGCGCATACATGAAATGAACACATTTTTCTCCTAAACTATAACAGATGCAAGCTTGTCCTGTTTGGTGGAGATAATATTTAATAAAATAAGTAGAAATCTACTAAAAGTTTCGTTTGTTTATATTGCCATCCTGAGATAATCGTCTCCATGCTCCAAATCCATTTTAAAGCCATTTCAAAGGCATTTTGCGCATACATGAAATGAACACATTTTTCTCCAAAACTATAACACATGCAAGCTTGTCCTGTTTGGTGGAGATGATATTTAATAAAATAAGTAGAAATCCACTAAAAGTTTTGTTTGGTTATCTTGCAATCCCGAGATAATCGTCTCCATGCTCCAAATCCATTTTAAAGCCATTTTTAAGGCATTTCGCGCATACATGAAATGAACACATTTTTCTCCAAAACTATAACAGATGCAAGCTTGTCCTGTTTGGTGGAGATAATATTTAATAAAATAAGTAGAAATCTACTAAAAGTTTCGTTTGTTTATATTGCCATCCTGAGATAATCGTCTTCATCCTCCAAATCCATTTTAAAGCCATTTCAAAGGCATTTTGCGCATACATGAAATGAACACATTTTTCTCCAAAACTATAACACATGCAAGCTTGTCCTGTTTGGTGGAGATGATATTTAATAAAATAAGTAGAAATCCACTAAAAGTTTTGTTTGGTTATCTTGCAATCCCGAGATAATCGTCTCCATGCTCCAAATCCATTTTAAAGCCATTTTTAAGGCATTTCGCGCATACATGAAATGAACACATTTTTCTCCAAAACTATAACAGATGCAAACTTGTCCTGTTTGGTGGAGATGATATTTAATAAAATAAGTAGAAATCCACTAAAAGTTTTGTTTGGTTATCTTGCAATCCCGAGATAATCGTCTCCATGCTCCAAATCCATTTTAAAGCCATTTTTAAAGCATTTCGCGCATACATGAAATGAACACATTTTTCTCCAAAACTATAACAGATGCAAGCTTGTCCTGTTTGGTGGAGATGATATTTAATAAAATAAGTAGAAATCCACTAAAAGTTTTGTTTGGTTATCTTGCAATCCCGAGATAATCGTCTCCATGCTCCAAATCCATTTTAAAGCCATTTTTAAGGCATTTCGCGCATACATGAAATGAACACATTTTTCTCCAAAACTATAACAGATGCAAGCTTGTCCTGTTTGGTGGAGATGATATTTAATAAAATAAGTAGAAATCCACTAAAAGTTTTGTTTGGTTATCTTGCAATCCCGAGATAATCGTCTCCATGTTCCAAATCCATTTTAAAGCCATTTCAAAGGCATTTTGCGCATACATGAAATGAACACATTTTTCTCCAAAACTATAACACATGCAAGCTTGTCCTGTTTGGTGGAGATGATATTTAATAAAAAAAGTAGAAATCCACTAAAAGTTTTGTTTGGTTATCTTGCAATCCCGAGATAATCGTCTCCATGCTCCAAATCCATTTTAAAGCCATTTTTAAGGCATTTCGCGCATACATGAAATGAACACATTTTTCTCCAAAACTATAACAGATGCAAGCTTGTCCTGTTTGGTGGAGATGATATTTAATAAAATAAGTAGAAATCCACTAAAAGTTTTGTTTGGTTATCTTGCAATCCCGAGATAATCGTCTCCATGCTCCAAATCCATTTTAAAGCCATTTTTAAGGCATTTCGCGCATACATGAAATGAACACATTTTTCTCCAAAACTATAACAGATGCAAGCTTGTCCTGTTTGGTGGAGATGATATTTAATAAAATAAGTAGAAATCCACTAAAAGTTTTGTTTGGTTATCTTGCAATCCCGAGATAATCGTCTCCATGCTCCAAATCCATTTTAAAGCCATTTTTAAGGCATTTCGCGCATACATGAAATGAACACATTTTTCTCCAAAACTATAACAGATGCAAGCTTGTCCTGTTTGGTGGAGATGATATTTAATAAAATAAGTAGAAATTCACTAAAAGTTTTGTTTGGTTATATTGCAATCCCGAGATAATCGTCTCCATGCTCCAAATCCATTTTAAAGCCATTTTTAAGGCATTTCGCGCATACATGAAATGAACACATTTTTCTCCAAAACTATAACAGATGCAAGCTTGTCCTGTTTGGTGGAGATGATATTTAATAAAATAAGTAGAAATCCACTAAAAGTTTTGTTTGGTTATCTTGCAATCCCGAGATAATCGTCTCCATGCTCCAAATCCATTTTAAAGCCATTTTTAAGGCATTTCGCGCATACATGAAATGAACACATTTTTCTCCAAAACTATAACAGATGCAAGCTTGTCCTGTTTGGTGGAGATGATATTTAATAAAATAAGTAGAAATCCACTAAAAGTTTCGTTTGTTTATATTGCCATCCTGAGATAATCGTCTCCATGCTCCAAATCCATTTTAAAGCCATTTCAAAGGCATTTTGCGCATACATGAAATGAACACATTTTTCTCCAAAACTATAACACATGCAAGCTTGTCCTGTTTGGTGGAGATGATATTTAATAAAATAAGTAGAAATCCACTAAAAGTTTTGTTTGGTTATCTTGCAATCCCGAGATAATCGTCTCCATGCTCCAAATCCATTTTAAAGCCATTTTTAAGGCATTTCGCGCATACATGAAATGAACACATTTTTCTCCAAAACTATAACAGATGCAAGCTTGTCCTGTTTGCTGGAGATGATATTTAATAAAATAAGTAGAAATCCACTAAAAGTTTTGTTTGGTTATCTTGCAATCCCGAGATAATCGTCTCCATGCTCCAAATCCATTTTAAAGCCATTTTTAAGGCATTTCGCGCATACATGAAATGAACACATTTTTCTCCAAAACTATAACAGATGCAAGCTTGTCCTGTTTGGTGGAGATAATATTTAATAAAATAAGTAGAAATCTACTAAAAGTTTCGTTTGTTTATATTGCCATCGTGAGAGAATCGTCTCCATGCTCCAAATCCATTTTAAAGCCATTTCAAAGGCATTTTGCGCATACATGAAATGAACACATTTTTCTCCAAAACTATAACACAAGCAAGCTTGTCCTGTTTGGTGGAGATGATATTTAATAAAATAAGTAGAAATCCACTAAAAGTTTTGTTTGGTTATCTTGCAATCCCGAGATAATCGTCTCCATGCTCCAAATCCATTTTAAAGCCATTTTTAAGGCATTTCGCGCATACATGAAATGAACACATTTTTCTCCAAAACTATAACAGATGCAAGCTTGTCCTGTTTGGTGGAGATGATATTTAATAAAATAAGTAGAAATCCACTAAAAGTTTTGTTTGGTTATCTTGCAATCCCGAGATAATCGTCTCCATGCTCCAAATCCATTTTAAAGCCATTTTTAAGGCATTTCGCGCATACATGAAATGAACACATTTTTCTCCAAAACTATAACAGATGCAAGCTTGTCCTGTTTGGTGGAGATGATATTTAATAAAATAAGTAGAAATCCACTAAAAGTTTTGTTTGGTTATCTTGCAATCCCGAGATAATCGTCTCCATGCTCCAAATCCATTTTAAAGCCATTTTTAAGGCATTTCGCGCATACATGAAATGAACACATTTTTCTCCAAAACTATAACAGATGCAAGCTTGTCCTGTTTGGTGGAGATGATATTTAATAAAATAAGTAGAAATCCACTAAAAGTTTTGTTTGGTTATCTTGCAATCCCGAGATAATGGTCTCCATGCTCCAAATCCATTTTAAAGCCATTTTTAAGGCATTTCGCGCATACATGAAATGAACACATTTTTCTCCAAAACTATAACAGATGCAAGCTTGTCCTGTTTGGTGGAGATAATATTTAATAAAATAAGTAGAAATCTACTAAAAGTTTCGTTTGTTTATATTGCCATCCTGAGATAATCGTCTCCATGCTCCAAATCCATTTTAAAGCCATTTCAAAGGCATTTTGCGCATACATGAAATGAACACATTTTTCTCCAAAACTATAACAGATGCAAGCTTGTCCTGTTTGGTGGAGATGATATTTAATAAAATAAGTAGAAATCCACTAAAAGTTTTGTTTGGTTATCTTGCAATCCCGAGATAATCGTCTCCATGCTCCAAATCCATTTTAAAGCCATTTTTAAGGCATTTCGCGCATACATGAAATGAACACATTTTTCTCCAAAACTATAACAGATGCAAGCTTGTCCTGTTTGGTGGAGATAATATTTAATAAAATAAGTAGAAATCTACTAAAAGTTTCGTTTGTTTATATTGCCATCCTGAGATAAACGTCTCCATGCTCCAAATCCATTTTAAAGCCATTTCAAAGGCATTTTGCGCATACATGAAATGAACACATTTTTCTCCAAAACTATAACACATGCAAGCTTGTCCTGTTTGGTGGAGATGATATTTAATAAAATAAGTAGAAATCCACTAAAAGTTTTGTTTGGTTATCTTGCAATCTCGAGATAATCGTCTCCATGCTCCAAATCCATTTTAAAGCCATTTTTAAGGCATTTCGCGCATACATGAAATGAACACATTTTTCTCCAAAACTATAACAGATGCAAGCTTGTCCTGTTTGGTGGAGATGATATTTAATAAAATAAGTAGAAATCCACTAAAAGTTTTGTTTGGTTATCTTGCAATCCCGAGATAATCGTCTCCATGCTCCAAATCCATTTTAAAGCCATTTTTAAGGCATTTCGCGCATACATGAAATGAACACATTTTTCTCCAAAACTATAACAGATGCAAGCTTGTCCTGTTTGGTGGAGATGATATTTAATAAAATAAGTAGAAATCCACTAAAAGTTTTGTTTGGTTATCTTGCAATCCCGAGATAATCGTCTCCATGCTCCAAATCCATTTTAAAGCCATTTTTAAGGCATTTCGCGCATACATGAAATGAACACATTTTTCTCCAAAACTATAACAGATGCAAGCTTGTCCTGTTTGGTGGAGATAATATTTAATAAAATAAGTAGAAATCTACTAAAAGTTTCGTTTGTTTATATTGCCATCCTGAGATAATCGTCTCCATGCTCCAAATCCATTTTAAAGCCATTTCAAAGGCATTTTGCGCATACATGAAATGAACACATTTTTCTCCAAAACTATAACAGATGCAAGCTTGTCCTGTTTGGTGGAGATTATATTTAATAAAATAAGTAGAAATCCACTAAAAGTTTTGTTTGGTTATCTTGCAATCCCGAGATAATCGTCTCTATGCTCCAAATCCATTTTAAAGCCATTTTTAAGGCATTTCGCGCATACATGAAATGAACACATTTTTCTCCAAAACTATAACAGATGCAAGCTTGTCCTGTTTGGTGGAGATGATATTTAATAAAATAAGTAGAAATCCACTAAAAGTTTTGTTTGGTTATCTTGCAATCCCGAGATAATCGTCTCCATGCTCCAAATCCATTTTAAAGCCATTTTTAAGGCATTTCGCGCATACATGAAATGAACACATTTTTCTCCAAAACTATAACAGATGCAAGCTTGTCCTGTTTGGTGGAGATGATATTTAATAAAATAAGTAGAAATCCACTAAAAGTTTTGTTTGGTTATCTTGCAATCCCGAGATAATCGTCTCCATGCTCCAAATCCATTTTAAAGCCATTTTTAAGGCATTTCGCGCATACATGAAATGAACACATTTTTCTCCAAAACTATAACAGATGCAAGCTTGTCCTGTTTGGTGGAGATGATATTTAATAAAATAAGTAGAAATCCACTAAAAGTTTTGTTTGGTTATCTTGCAATCCCGAGATAATCGTCTCCATGCTCCAAATCCATTTTAAAGCCATTTTTAAGGCATTTCGCGCATACATGAAATGAACACATTTTTCTCCAAAACTATAACAGATGAAAGCTTGTCCTGTTTGGTGGAGATGATATTTAATAAAATAAGTAGAAATCCACTAAAAGTTTTGTTTGGTTATCTTGCAATCCCGAGATAATCGTCTCCATGCTCCAAATCCATTTTAAAGCCATTTTTAAGGCATTTCGCGCATACATGAAATGAACACATTTTTCTCCAAAACTATAACAGATGCAAGCTTGTCCTGTCTGGTGGAGATAATATTTAATAAAATAAGTAGAAATCTACTAAAAGTTTCGTTTGTTTATATTGCCATCCTGAGATAATCGTCTCCATGCTCCAAATCCATTTTAAAGCCATTTCAAAGGCATTTTGCGCATACATGAAATGAACACATTTTTCTCCAAAACTATAACACATGCAAGCTTGTCCTGTTTGGTGGAGATGATATTTAATAAAATAAGTAGAAATCCACTAAAAGTTTTGTTTGGTTATCTTGCAATCCCGAGATAATCGTCTCCATGCTCCAAATCCATTTTAAAGCCATTTTTAAGGCATTTCGCGCATACATGAAATGAACACATTTTTCTCCAAAACTATAACAGATGCAAGCTTGTCCTGTTTGGTGGAGATGATATTTAATAAAATAAGTAGAAATCCACTAAAAGTTTTGTTTGGTTATCTTGCAATCCCGAGATAATCGTCTCCATGCTCCAAATCCATTTTAAAGCCATTTTTAAGGCATTTCGCGCATACATGAAATGAACACATTTTTCTCCAAAACTATAACAGATGCAAGCTTGTCCTGTTTGGTGGAGATAATATTTAATAAAATAAGTAGAAATCTACTAAAAGTTTCGTTTGTTTATATTGCCATCCTGAGATAATCGTCTCCATGCTCCAAATCCATTTTAAAGCCATTTCAAAGGCATTTTGCGCATACATGAAATGAACACATTTTTCTCCAAAACTATAACACATGCAAGCTTGTCCTGTTTGGTGGAGATGATATTTAATAAAATAAGTAGAAATCCACCAAAAGTTTTGTTTGGTTATCTTGCAATCCCGAGATAATCGTCTCCATGCTCCAAATCCATTTTAAAGCCATTTTTAAGGCATTTCGCGCATACATGAAATGAACACATTTTTCTCCAAAACTATAACAGATGCAAGCTTGTCCTGTTTGGTGGAGATGATATTTAATAAAATAAGTAGAAATCCACTAAAAGTTTTGTTTGGTTATCTTGCAATCCGGAGATAATCGTCTCCATGCTCCAAATCCATTTTAAAGCCATTTTTAAGGCATTTCGCGCATACATGAAATGAACACATTTTTCTCCAAAACTATAACAGATGCAAGCTTGTCCTGTTTGGTGGAGATAATATTTAATAAAATAAGTAGAAATCTACTAAAAGTTTCGTTTGTTTATATTGCCATCCTGAGATAATCGTCTCCATGCTCCAAATCCATTTTAAAGCCATTTCAAAGGCATTTTGCGCATACATGAAATGAACACATTTTTCTCCAAACCTATAACACATGCAAGCTTGTCCTGTTTGGTGGAGATGATATTTAATAAAATAAGTAGAAATCCACTAAAAGTTTTGTTTGGTTATCTTGCAATCCCGAGATAATCGTTTCCATGCTCCAAATCCATTTTAAAGCCATTTTTAAGGCATTTCGCGCATACATGAAATGAACACATTTTTCTCCAAAACTATAACAGATGCAAGCTTGTCCTGTTTGGTGGAGATGATATTTAATAAAATAAGTAGAAATCCACTAAAAGTTTTGTTTGGTTATCTTGCAATCCCGAGATAATCGTCTCCATGCTCCAAATCCATTTTAAAGCCATTTTTAAGGCATTTCGCGCATACATGAAATGAACACATTTTTCTCCAAAACTATAACAGATGCAAGCTTGTCCTGTTTGGTGGAGATAATATTTAATAAAATAAGTAGAAATCTACTAAAAGTTTCGTTTGTTTATATTGCCATCCTGAGATAAACGTCTCCATGCTCCAAATCCATTTTAAAGCCATTTCAAAGGCATTTTGCGCATACATGAAATGAACACATTTTTCTCCAAAACTATAACACATGCAAGCTTGTCCTGTTTGGTGGAGATGATATTTAATAAAATAAGTAGAAATCCACTAAAAGTTTTGTTTGGTTATCTTGCAATCTCGAGATAATCGTCTCCATGCTCCAAATCCATTTTAAAGCCATTTTTAAGGCATTTCGCGCATACATGAAATGAACACATTTTTCTCCAAAACTATAACAGATGCAAGCTTGTCCTGTTTGGTGGAGATAATATTTAATAAAATAAGTAGAAATCTACTAAAAGTTTCGTTTGTTTATATTGCCATCCTGAGATAATCGTCTCCATGCTCCAAATCCATTTTAAAGCCATTTCAAAGGCATTTTGCGCATACATGAAATGAACACATTTTTCTCCAAAACTATAACACATGCAAGCTTGTCCTGTTTGGTGGAGATGATATTTAATAAAATAAGTAGAAATCCACCAAAAGTTTTGTTTGGTTATCTTGCAATCCCGAGATAATCGTCTCCATGCTCCAAATCCATTTTAAAGCCATTTTTAAGGCATTTCGCGCATACATGAAATGAACACATTTTTCTCCAAAACTATAACAGATGCAAGCTTGTCCTGTTTGGTGGAGATGATATTTAATAAAATAAGTAGAAATCCACTAAAAGTTTTGTTTGGTTATCTTGCAATCCGGAGATAATCGTCTCCATGCTCCAAATCCATTTTAAAGCCATTTTTAAGGCATTTCGCGCATACATGAAATGAACACATTTTTCTCCAAAACTATAACAGATGCAAGCTTGTCCTGTTTGGTGGAGATAATATTTAATAAAATAAGTAGAAATCTACTAAAAGTTTCGTTTGTTTATATTGCCATCCTGAGATAATCGTCTCCATGCTCCAAATCCATTTTAAAGCCATTTCAAAGGCATTTTGCGCATACATGAAATGAACACATTTTTCTCCAAACCTATAACACATGCAAGCTTGTCCTGTTTGGTGGAGATGATATTTAATAAAATAAGTAGAAATCCACTAAAAGTTTTGTTTGGTTATCTTGCAATCCCGAGATAATCGTTTCCATGCTCCAAATCCATTTTAAAGCCATTTTTAAGGCATTTCGCGCATACATGAAATGAACACATTTTTCTCCAAAACTATAACAGATGCAAGCTTGTCCTGTTTGGTGGAGATGATATTTAATAAAATAAGTAGAAATCCACTAAAAGTTTTGTTTGGTTATCTTGCAATCCCGAGATAATCGTCTCCATGCTCCAAATCCATTTTAAAGCCATTTTTAAGGCATTTCGCGCATACATGAAATGAACACATTTTTCTCCAAAACTATAACAGATGCAAGCTTGTCCTGTTTGGTGGAGATAATATTTAATAAAATAAGTAGAAATCTACTAAAAGTTTCGTTTGTTTATATTGCCATCCTGAGATAAACGTCTCCATGCTCCAAATCCATTTTAAAGCCATTTCAAAGGCATTTTGCGCATACATGAAATGAACACATTTTTCTCCAAAACTATAACACATGCAAGCTTGTCCTGTTTGGTGGAGATGATATTTAATAAAATAAGTAGAAATCCACTAAAAGTTTTGTTTGGTTATCTTGCAATCTCGAGATAATCGTCTCCATGCTCCAAATCCATTTTAAAGCCATTTTTAAGGCATTTCGCGCATACATGAAATGAACACATTTTTCTCCAAAACTATAACAGATGCAAGCTTGTCCTGTTTGGTGGAGATGATATTTAATAAAATAAGTAGAAATCCACTAAAAGTTTTGTTTGGTTATCTTGCAATCCCGAGATAATCGTCTCCATGCTCCAAATCCATTTTAAAGCCATTTTTAAGGCATTTCGCGCATACATGAAATGAACACATTTTTCTCCTAAACTATAACAGATGCAAGCTTGTCCTGTTTGGTGGAGATAATATTTAATAAAATAAGTAGAAATCTACTAAAAGTTTCGTTTGTTTATATTGACATCCTGAGATAATCGTCTCCATGCTCCAAATCCATTTTAAAGCCATTTCAAAGGCATTTTGCGCATACATGAAATGAACACATTTTTCTCCAAAACTATAACACATGCAAGCTTGTCCTGTTTGGTGGAGATGATATTTAATAAAATAAGCAGAAATCCACTAAAAGTTTTGTTTGGTTATCTTGCAATCCCGAGATAATCGTCTCCATGCTCCAAATCCATTTTAAAGCCATTTTTAAGGCATTTCGCGCATACATGAAATGAACACATTTTTCTCCAAAACTATAACAGATGCAAGCTTGTCCTGTTTGGTGGAGATGATATTTAATAAAATAAGTAGAAATCCACTAAAAGTTTTGTTTGGTTATCTTGCAATCCCGAGATAATCGTCTCCATGCTCCAAATCCATTTTAAAGCCATTTTTAAGGCATTTCGCGCATACATGAAATGAACACATTTTTCTCCAAAACTATAACAGATGCAAGCTTGTCCTGTTTGGTGGAGATAATATTTAATAAAATAAGTAGAAATCTACTAAAAGTTTCGTTTGTTTATATTGCCATCCTGAGATAATCGTCTTCATGCTCCAAATCCATTTTAAAGCCATTTCAAAGGCATTTTGCGCATACATGAAATGAACACATTTTTCTCCAAAACTATAACACATGCAAGCTTGTCCTGTTTGGTGGAAATGATATTTAATAAAATAAGTAGAAATCCACTAAAAGTTTTGTTTGGTTATCTTGCAATCCCGAGATAATCGTCTCCATGCTCCAAATCCATTTTAAAGCCATTTTTAAGGCATTTCGCGCATACATGAAATGAACACATTTTTCTCCAAAACTATAACAGATGCAAACTTGTCCTGTTTGGTGGAGATGATATTTAATAAAATAAGTAGAAATCCACTAAAAGTTTTGTTTGGTTATCTTGCAATCGCGAGATAATCGTCTCCATGCTCCAAATCCATTTTAAAGCCATTTTTAAGGCATTTCGCGCATACATGAAATGAACACATTTTTCTCCAAAACTATAACAGATGCAAGCTTGTCCTGTTTGGTGGAGATGATATTTAATAAAATAAGTAGAAATCCACTAAAAGTTTTGTTTGGTTATCTTGCAATCCCGAGATAATCGTCTCCATGCTCCAAATCCATTTTAAAGCCATTTTTAAGGCATTTCGCGCATACATGAAATGAACACATTTTTCTCCAAAACTATAACAGATGCAAGCTTGTCCTGTTTGGTGGAGATGATATTTAATAAAATAAGTAGAAATCCACTAAAAGTTTTGTTTGGTTATCTTGCAATCCCGAGATAATCGTCTCCATGCTCCAAATCCATTTTAAAGCCATTTCAAAGGCATTTTGCGCATACATGAAATGAACACATTTTTCTCCAAAACTATAACACATGCAAGCTTGTCCTGTTTGGTGGAGATGATATTTAATAAAATAAGTAGAAATCCACTAAAAGTTTTGTTTGGTTATCTTGCAATCCCGAGATAATCGTCTCCATGCTCCAAATCCATTTTAAAGCCATTTTTAAGGCATTTCGCGCATACATGAAATGAACACATTTTTCTCCAAAACTATAACAGATGCAAGCTTGTCCTGTTTGGTGGAGATAATATTTAATAAAATAAGTAGAAATCTACTAAAAGTTTCGTTTGTTTATATTGCCATCCTGAGATAATCGTCTTCATGCTCCAAATCCATTTTAAAGCCATTTCAAAGGCATTTTGCGCATACATGAAATGAACACATTTTTCTCCAAAACTATAACACATGCAAGCTTGTCCTGTTTGGTGGAGATGATATTTAATAAAATAAGTAGAAATCCACTAAAAGTTTTGTTTGGTTATCTTGCAATCCCGAGATAATCGTCTCCATGCTCCAAATCCATTTTAAAGCCATTTTTAAGGCATTTCGCGCATACATGAAATGAACACATTTTTCTCCAAAACTATAACAGATGCAAACTTGTCCTGTTTGGTGGAGATGATATTTAATAAAATAAGTAGAAATCCACTAAAAGTTTTGTTTGGTTATCTTGCAATCCCGAGATAATCGTCTCCATGCTCCAAATCCATTTTAAAGCCATTTTTAAGGCATTTCGCGCATACATGAAATGAACACATTTTTCTCCAAAACTATAACAGATGCAAGCTTGTCCTGTTTGGTGGAGATGATATTTAATAAAATAAGTAGAAATCCACTAAAAGTTTTGCTTGGTTATCTTGCAATCCCGAGATAATCGTCTCCATGCTCCAAATCCATTTTAAAGCCATTTTTAAGGCATTTCGCGCATACATGAAATGAACACATTTTTCTCCAAAACTATAACAGATGCAAGCTTGTCCTGTTTGGTGGAGATGATATTTAATAAAATAAGTAGAAATCCACTAAACGTTTTGTTTGGTTATCTTGCAATCCCGAGATAATCGTCTCCATGCTCCAAATCCATTTTAAAGCCATTTCAAAGGCATTTTGCGCATACATGAAATGAACACATTTTTCTCCAAAACTATAACACATGCAAGCTTGTCCTGTTTGGTGGAGATGATATTTAATAAAATAAGTAGAAATCCACTAAAAGTTTTGTTTGGTTATCTTGCAATCCCGAGATAATCGTCTCCATGCTCCAAATCCATTTTAAAGCCATTTTTAAGGCATTTCGCGCATACATGAAATGAACACATTTTTCTCCAAAACTATAACAGATGCAAGCTTGTCCTGTTTGGTGGAGATGATATTTAATAAAATAAGTAGAAATCCACTAAAAGTTTTGTTTGGTTATCTTGCAATCCCGAGATAATCGTCTCCATGCTCCAAATCCATTTTAAAGCCATTTTTAAGGCATTTCGCGCATACATGAAATGAACACATTTTTCTCCAAAACTATAACAGATGCAAGCTTGTCCTGTTTGGTGGAGATATTTAATAAAATAAGTAGAAATCCACTAAAAGTTTTGTTTGGTTATCTTGCAATCCCGAGATAATCGTCTCCATGCTCCAAATCCATTTTAAAGCCATTTTTAAGGCATTTCGCGCATACATGAAATGAACACATTTTTCTCCAAAACTATAACAGATGCAAGCTTGTCCTGTTTGGTGGAGATGATATTTAATAAAATAAGTAGAAATCCACTAAAAGTTTTGTTTGGTTATATTGCAATCCCGAGATAATCGTCTCCATGCTCCAAATCCATTTTAAAGCCATTTTTAAGGCATTTCGCGCATACATGAAATGAACACATTTTTCTCCAAAACTATAACAGATGCAAGCTTGTCCTGTTTGGTGGAGATGATATTTAATAAAATAAGTAGAAATCCACTAAAAGTTTTGTTTGGTTATCTTGCAATCCCGAGATAATCGTCTCCATGCTCCAAATCCATTTTAAAGCCATTTTTAAGGCATTTCGCGCATACATGAAATGAACACATTTTTCTCCAAAACTATAACAGATGCAAGCTTGTCCTGTTTGGTGGAGATGATATTTAATAAAATAAGTAGAAATCCACTAAAAGTTTTGTTTGGTTATCTTGCAATCCCGAGATAATCGTCTCCATGCTCCAAATCCATTTTAAAGCCATTTTTAAGGCATTTCGCGCATACATGAAATGAACACATTTTTCTCCAAAACTATAACAGATGCAAGCTTGTCCTGTTTGGTGGAGATGATATTTAATAAAATAAGTAGAAATCCACTAAAAGTTTTGTTTGGTTATCTTGCAATCCCGAGATAATCGTCTCCATGCTCCAAATCCATTTTAAAGCCATTTTTAAGGCATTTCGCGCATACATGAAATGAACACATTTTTCTCCAAAACTATAACAGATGCAAGCTTGTCCTGTTTGGTGGAGATGATATTTAATAAAATAAGTAGAAATCCACTAAAAGTTTTGTTTGGTTATCTTGCAATCCCGAGATAATCGTCTCCATGCTCCAAATCCATTTTAAAGCCATTTTTAAGGCATTTCGCGCATACATGAAATGAACACATTTTTCTCCAAAACTATAACAGATGCAAGCTTGTCCTGTTTGGTGGAGATAATATTTAATAAAATAAGTAGAAATCTACTAAAAGTTTCGTTTGTTTATATTGCCATCCTGAGATAATCGTCTCCATGCTCCAAATCCATTTTAAAGCCATTTCAAAGGCATTTTGCGCATACATGAAATGAACACATTTTTCTCCAAAACTATAACACATGCAAGCTTGTCCTGTTTGGTGGAGATGATATTTAATAAAATAAGTAGAAATCCACTAAAAGTTTTGTTTGGTTATCTTGCAATCCCGAGATAATCGTCTCCATGCTCCAAATCCATTTTAAAGCCATTTTTAAGGCATTTCGCGCATACATGAAATGAACACATTTTTCTCCAAAACTATAACAGATGCAAGCTTGTCCTGTTTGGTGGAGATGATATTTAATAAAATAAGTAGAAATCCACTAAAAGTTTTGTTTGGTTATCTTGCAATCCCGAGATAATCGTCTCCATGCTCCAAATCCATTTTAAAGCCATTTTTAAGGCATTTCGCGCATACATGAAATGAACACATTTTTCTCCAAAACTATAACAGATGCAAGCTTGTCCTGTTTGGTGGAGATGATATTTAATAAAATAAGTAGAAATCCACTAAAAGTTTTGTTTGGTTATCTTGCAATCCCGAGATAATCGTCTCCATGCTCCAAATCCATTTTAAAGCCATTTTTAAGGCATTTCGCGCATACATGAAATGAACACATTTTTCTCCAAAACTATAACAGATGCAAGCTTGTCCTGTTTGGTGGAGATGATATTTAATAAAATAAGTAGAAATCCACTAAACGTTTTGTTTGGTTATCTTGCAATCCCGAGATAATCGTCTCCATGCTCCAAATCCATTTTAAAGCCATTTCAAAGGCATTTTGCGCATACATGAAATGAACACATTTTTCTCCAAAACTATAACACATGCAAGCTTGTCCTGTTTGGTGGAGATGATATTTAATAAAATAAGTAGAAATCCACTAAAAGTTTTGTTTGGTTATCTTGCAATCCCGAGATAATCGTCTCCATGCTCCAAATCCATTTTAAAGCCATTTTTAAGGCATTTCGCGCATACATGAAATGAACACATTTTTCTCCAAAACTATAACAGATGCAAGCTTGTCCTGTTTGGTGGAGATGATATTTAATAAAATAAGTAGAAATCCACTAAAAGTTTTGTTTGGTTATCTTGCAATCCCGAGATAATCGTCTCCATGCTCCAAATCCATTTTAAAGCCATTTTTAAGGCATTTCGCGCATACATGAAATGAACACATTTTTCTCCAAAACTATAACAGATGCAAGCTTGTCCTGTTTGGTGGAGATATTTAATAAAATAAGTAGAAATCCACTAAAAGTTTTGTTTGGTTATCTTGCAATCCCGAGATAATCGTCTCCATGCTCCAAATCCATTTTAAAGCCATTTTTAAGGCATTTCGCGCATACATGAAATGAACACATTTTTCTCCAAAACTATAACAGATGCAAGCTTGTCCTGTTTGGTGGAGATGATATTTAATAAAATAAGTAGAAATCCACTAAAAGTTTTGTTTGGTTATATTGCAATCCCGAGATAATCGTCTCCATGCTCCAAATCCATTTTAAAGCCATTTTTAAGGCATTTCGCGCATACATGAAATGAACACATTTTTCTCCAAAACTATAACAGATGCAAGCTTGTCCTGTTTGGTGGAGATGATATTTAATAAAATAAGTAGAAATCCACTAAAAGTTTTGTTTGGTTATCTTGCAATCCCGAGATAATCGTCTCCATGCTCCAAATCCATTTTAAAGCCATTTTTAAGGCATTTCGCGCATACATGAAATGAACACATTTTTCTCCAAAACTATAACAGATGCAAGCTTGTCCTGTTTGGTGGAGATGATATTTAATAAAATAAGTAGAAATCCACTAAAAGTTTTGTTTGGTTATCTTGCAATCCCGAGATAATCGTCTCCATGCTCCAAATCCATTTTAAAGCCATTTTTAAGGCATTTCGCGCATACATGAAATGAACACATTTTTCTCCAAAACTATAACAGATGCAAGCTTGTCCTGTTTGGTGGAGATGATATTTAATAAAATAAGTAGAAATCCACTAAAAGTTTTGTTTGGTTATCTTGCAATCCCGAGATAATCGTCTCCATGCTCCAAATCCATTTTAAAGCCATTTTTAAGGCATTTCGCGCATACATGAAATGAACACATTTTTCTCCAAAACTATAACAGATGCAAGCTTGTCCTGTTTGGTGGAGATGATATTTAATAAAATAAGTAGAAATCCACTAAAAGTTTTGTTTGGTTATCTTGCAATCCCGAGATAATCGTCTCCATGCTCCAAATCCATTTTAAAGCCATTTTTAAGGCATTTCGCGCATACATGAAATGAACACATTTTTCTCCAAAACTATAACAGATGCAAGCTTGTCCTGTTTGGTGGAGATAATATTTAATAAAATAAGTAGAAATCTACTAAAAGTTTCGTTTGTTTATATTGCCATCCTGAGATAATCGTCTCCATGCTCCAAATCCATTTTAAAGCCATTTCAAAGGCATTTTGCGCATACATGAAATGAACACATTTTTCTCCAAAACTATAACACATGCAAGCTTGTCCTGTTTGGTGGAGATGATATTTAATAAAATAAGTAGAAATCCACTAAAAGTTTTGTTTGGTTATCTTGCAATCCCGAGATAATCGTCTCCATGCTCCAAATCCATTTTAAAGCCATTTTTAAGGCATTTCGCGCATACATGAAATGAACACATTTTTCTCCAAAACTATAACAGATGCAAGCTTGTCCTGTTTGGTGGAGATGATATTTAATAAAATAAGTAGAAATCCACTAAAAGTTTTGTTTGGTTATCTTGCAATCCCGAGATAATCGTCTCCATGCTCCAAATCCATTTTAAAGCCATTTTTAAGGCATTTCGCGCATACATGAAATGAACACATTTTTCTCCAAAACTATAACAGATGCAAGCTTGTCCTGTTTGGTGGAGATGATATTTAATAAAATAAGTAGAAATCCACTAAAAGTTTTGTTTGGTTATCTTGCAATCCCGAGATAATCGTCTCCATGCTCCAAATCCATTTTAAAGCCATTTTAAGGCATTTCGCGCATACATGAAATGAACACATTTTTCTCCAAAACTATAACAGATGCAAGCTTGTCCTGTTTGGTGGAGATGATATTTAATAAAATAAGTAGAAATCCACTAAAAGTTTTGTTTGGTTATCTTGCAATCCCGAGATAATCGTCTCCATGCTCCAAATCCATTTTAAAGCCATTTTTAAGGCATTTCGCGCATACATGAAATGAACACATTTTTCTCCAAAACTATAACAGATGCAAGCTTGTCCTGTTTGGTGGAGATAATATTTAATAAAATAAGTAGAAATCTACTAAAAGTTTCGTTTGTTTATATTGCCATCCTGAGATAATCGTCTCCATGCTCCAAATCCATTTTAAAGCCATTTCAAAGGCATTTTGCGCATACATGAAATGAACACATTTTTCTCCAAAACTATAACAGATGCAAGCTTGTCCTGTTTGGTGGAGATGATATTTAATAAAATAAGTAGAAATCCACTAAAAGTTTTGTTTGGTTATCTTGCAATCCCGAGATAATCGTCTCCATGCTCCAAATCCATTTTAAAGCCATTTTTAAGGCATTTCGCGCATACATGAAATGAACACATTTTTCTCCAAAACTATAACAGATGCAAGCTTGTCCTGTTTGGTGGAGATAATATTTAATAAAATAAGTAGAAATCTACTAAAAGTTTCGTTTGTTTATATTGCCATCCTGAGATAAACGTCTCCATGCTCCAAATCCATTTTAAAGCCATTTCAAAGGCATTTTGCGCATACATGAAATGAACACATTTTTCTCCAAAACTATAACACATGCAAGCTTGTCCTGTTTGGTGGAGATGATATTTAATAAAATAAGTAGAAATCCACTAAAAGTTTTGTTTGGTTATCTTGCAATCTCGAGATAATCGTCTCCATGCTCCAAATCCATTTTAAAGCCATTTTTAAGGCATTTCGCGCATACATGAAATGAACACATTTTTCTCCAAAACTATAACAGATGCAAGCTTGTCCTGTTTGGTGGAGATGATATTTAATAAAATAAGTAGAAATCCACTAAAAGTATTGTTTGGTTATCTTGCAATCCCGAGATAATCGTCTCCATGCTCCAAATCCATTTTAAAGCCATTTTTAAGGCATTTCGCGCATACATGAAATGAACACATTTTTCTCCAAAACTATAACAGATGCAAGCTTGTCCTGTTTGGTGGAGATGATATTTAATAAAATAAGTAGAAATCCACTAAAAGTTTTGTTTGGTTATCTTGCAATCCCGAGATAATCGTCTCCATGCTCCAAATCCATTTTAAAGCCATTTTTAAGGCATTTCGCGCATACATGAAATGAACACATTTTTCTCCTAAACTATAACAGATGCAAGCTTGTCCTGTTTGGTGGAGATAATATTTAATAAAATAAGTAGAAATCTACTAAAAGTTTCGTTTGTTTATATTGCCATCCTGAGATAATCGTCTCCATGCTCCAAATCCATTTTAAAGCCATTTCAAAGGCATTTTGCGCATACATGAAATGAACACATTTTTCTCCAAAACTATAACACATGCAAGCTTGTCCTGTTTGGTGGAGATGATATTTAATAAAATAAGTAGAAATCCACTAAAAGTTTTGTTTGGTTATCTTGCAATCCCGAGATAATCGTCTCCATGCTCCAAATCCATTTTAAAGCCATTTTTAAGGCATTTCGCGCATACATGAAATGAACACATTTTTCTCCAAAACTATAACAGATGCAAGCTTGTCCTGTTTGGTGGAGATGATATTTAATAAAATAAGTAGAAATCCACTAAAAGTTTTGTTTGGTTATCTTGCAATTCCGAGATAATCGTCTCCATGCTCCAAATCCATTTTAAAGCCATTTTTAAGGCATTTCGCGCATACATGAAATGAACACATTTTTCTCCAAAACTATAACAGATGCAAGCTTGTCCTGTTTGGTGGAGATAATATTTAATAAAATAAGTAGAAATCTACTAAAAGTTTCGTTTGTTTATATTGCCATCCTGAGATAATCGTCTTCATGCTCCAAATCCATTTTAAAGCCATTTCAAAGGCATTTTGCGCATACATGAAATGAACACATTTTTCTCCAAAACTATAACACATGCAAGCTTGTCCTGTTTGGTGGAGATGATATTTAATAAAATAAGTAGAAATCCACTAAAAGTTTTGTTTGGTTATCTTGCAATCCCGAGATAATCGTCTCCATGCTCCAAATCCATTTTAAAGCCATTTTTAAGGCATTTCGCGCATACATGAAATGAACACATTTTTCTCCAAAACTATAACAGATGCAAACTTGTCCTGTTTGGTGGAGATGATATTTAATAAAATAAGTAGAAATCCACTAAAAGTTTTGTTTGGTTATCTTGCAATCCCGAGATAATCGTCTCCATGCTCCAAATCCATTTTAAAGCCATTTTTAAGGCATTTCGCGCATACATGAAATGAACACATTTTTCTCCAAAACTATAACAGATGCAAGCTTGTCCTGTTTGGTGGAGATGATATTTAATAAAATAAGTAGAAATCCACTAAAAGTTTTGTTTGGTTATCTTGCAATCCCGAGATAATCGTCTCCATGCTCCAAATCCATTTTAAAGCCATTTTTAAGGCATTTCGCGCATACATGAAATGAACACATTTTTCTCCAAAACTATAACAGATGCAAGCTTGTCCTGTTTGGTGGAGATGATATTTAATAAAATAAGTAGAAATCCACTAAAAGTTTTGTTTGGTTATCTTGCAATCCCGAGATAATCGTCTCCATGCTCCAAATCCATTTTAAAGCCATTTTTAAGGCATTTCGCGCATACATGAAATGAACACATTTTTCTCCAAAACTATAACAGATGCAAGCTTGTCCTGTTTGGTGGAGATGATAGTTAATAAAATAAGTAGAAATCCACTAAAAGTTTTGTTTGGTTATCTTGCAATCCCGAGATAATCGTCTCCATGCTCCAAATCCATTTTAAAGCCATTTTTAAGGCATTTCGCGCATACATGAAATGAACACATTTTTCTCCAAAACTATAACAGATGCAAGCTTGTCCTGTTTGGTGGAGATGATATTTAATAAAATAAGTAGAAATCCACTAAAAGTTTTGTTTGGTTATATTGCAATCCCGAGATAATCGTCTCCATGCTCCAAATCCATTTTAAAGCCATTTTAAGGCATTTCGCGCATACATGAAATGAACACATTTTTCTCCAAAACTATAACAGATGCAAGCTTGTCCTGTTTGGTGGAGATGATATTTAATAAAATAAGTAGAAATCCACTAAAAGTTTTGTTTGGTTATCTTGCAATCCCGAGATAATCGTCTCCATGCTCCAAATCCATTTTAAAGCCATTTTTAAGGCATTTCGCGCATACATGAAATGAACACATTTTTCTCCAAAACTATAACAGATGCAAGCTTGTCCTGTTTGGTGGAGATGATATTTAATAAAATAAGTAGAAATCCACTAAAAGTTTTGTTTGGTTATCTTGCAATCCCGAGATAATCGTCTCCATGCTCCAAATCCATTTTAAAGCCATTTTTAAGGCATTTCGCGCATACATGAAATGAACACATTTTTCTCCAAAACTATAACAGATGCAAACTTGTCCTGTTTGGTGGAGATGATATTTAATAAAATAAGTAGAAATCCACTAAAAGTTTTGTTTGGTTATCTTGCAATCCCGAGATAATCGTCTCCATGCTCCAAATCCATTTTAAAGCCATTTTTAAGGCATTTCGCGCATACATGAAATGAACACATTTTTCTCCAAAACTATAACAGATGCAAGCTTGTCCTGTTTGGTGGAGATGATATTTAATAAAATAAGTAGAAATCCACTAAAAGTTTTGTTTGGTTATCTTGCAATCCCGAGATAATCGTCTCCATGCTCCAAATCCATTTTAAAGCCATTTTTAAGGCATTTCGCGCATACATGAAATGAACACATTTTTCTCCAAAACTATAACAGATGCAAGCTTGTCCTGTTTGGTGGAGATGATATTTAATAAAATAAGTAGAAATCCACTAAAAGTTTTGTTTGGTTATCTTGCAATCCCGAGATAATCGTCTCCATGCTCCAAATCCATTTTAAAGCCATTTTTAAGGCATTTCGCGCATACATGAAATGAACACATTTTTCTCCAAAACTATAACAGATGCAAGCTTGTCCTGTTTGGTGGAGATGATAGTTAATAAAATAAGTAGAAATCCACTAAAAGTTTTGTTTGGTTATCTTGCAATCCCGAGATAATCGTCTCCATGCTCCAAATCCATTTTAAAGCCATTTTTAAGGCATTTCGCGCATACATGAAATGAACACATTTTTCTCCAAAACTATAACAGATGCAAGCTTGTCCTGTTTGGTGGAGATGATATTTAATAAAATAAGTAGAAATCCACTAAAAGTTTTGTTTGGTTATATTGCAATCCCGAGATAATCGTCTCCATGCTCCAAATCCATTTTAAAGCCATTTTAAGGCATTTCGCGCATACATGAAATGAACACATTTTTCTCCAAAACTATAACAGATGCAAGCTTGTCCTGTTTGGTGGAGATGATATTTAATAAAATAAGTAGAAATCCACTAAAAGTTTTGTTTGGTTATCTTGCAATCCCGAGATAATCGTCTCCATGCTCCAAATCCATTTTAAAGCCATTTTTAAGGCATTTCGCGCATACATGAAATGAACACATTTTTCTCCAAAACTATAACAGATGCAAGCTTGTCCTGTTTGGTGGAGATGATATTTAATAAAATAAGTAGAAATCCACTAAAAGTTTTGTTTGGTTATCTTGCAATCCCGAGATAATCGTCTCCATGCTCCAAATCCATTTTAAAGCCATTTTTAAGGCATTTCGCGCATACATGAAATGAACACATTTTTCTCCAAAACTATAACAGATGCAAGCTTGTCCTGTTTGGTGGAGATGATATTTAATAAAATAAGTAGAAATCCACTAAAAGTTTTGTTTGGTTATCTTGCAATCCCGAGATAATCGTCTCCATGCTCCAAATCCATTTTAAAGCCATTTTTAAGGCATTTCGCGCATACATGAAATGAACACATTTTTCTCCAAAACTATAACAGATGCAAGCTTGTCCTGTTTGGTGGAGATGATATTTAATAAAATAAGTAGAAATCCACTAAATGTTTTGTTTGGTTATCTTGCAATCCCGAGATAATCGTCTCCATGCTCCAAATCCATTTTAAAGCCATTTTTAAGGCATTTCGCGCATACATGAAATGAACACATTTTTCTCCAAAACTATAACAGATGCAAGCTTGTCCTGTTTGGTGGAGATAATATTTAATAAAATAAGTAGAAATCTACTAAAAGTTTCGTTTGTTTATATTGCCATCCTGAGATAATCGTCTCCATGCTCCAAATCCATTTTAAAGCCATTTCAAAGGCATTTTGCGCATACATGAAATGAACACATTTTTCTCCAAAACTATAACACATGCAAGCTTGTCCTGTTTGGTGGAGATGATATTTAATAAAATAAGTAGAAATCCACTAAAAGTTTTGTTTGGTTATCTTGCAATCCCGAGATAATCGTCTCCATGCTCCAAATCCATTTTAAAGCCATTTTTAAGGCATTTCGCGCATACATGAAATGAACACATTTTTCTCCAAAACTATAACAGATGCAAGCTTGTCCTGTTTGGTGGAGATGATATTTAATAAAATAAGTAGAAATCCACTAAAAGTTTTGTTTGGTTATCTTGCAATCCCGAGATAATCGTCTCCATGCTCCAAATCCATTTTAAAGCCATTACAAAGGCATTTTGCGCATACATGAAATGAACACATTTTTCTCCAAAACTATAACACATGCAAGCTTGTCCTGTTTGGTGGAGATGATATTTAATAAAATAAGTAGAAATCCACTAAAAGTTTTGTTTGGTTATCTTGCAATCCCGAGATAATCGTCTCCATGCTCCAAATCCATTTTAAAGCCATTTTTAAGGCATTTCGCGCATACATGAAATGAACACATTTTTCTCCAAAACTATAACAGATGCAAGCTTGTCCTGTTTGGTGGAGATGATATTTAATAAAATAAGTAGAAATCCACTAAAAGTTTTGTTTGGTTATCTTGCAATCCCGAGATAATCGTCTCCATGCTCCAAATCCATTTTAAAGCCATTTTTAAGGCATTTCGCGCATACATGAAATGAACACATTTTTCTCCAAAACTATAACACATGCAAGCTTGTCCTGTTTGGTGGAGATGATATTTAATAAAATAAGTAGAAATCCACTAAAAGTTTTGTTTGGTTATCTTGCAATCCCGAGATAATCGTCTCCATGCTCCAAATCCATTTTAAAGCCATTTTTAAGGCATTTCGCGCATACATGAAATGAACACATTTTTCTCCAAAACTATAACAGATGCAAGCTTGTCCTGTTTGCTGGAGATGATATTTAATAAAATAAGTAGAAATCCACTAAAAGTTTTGTTTGGTTATCTTGCAATCCCGAGATAATCGTCTCCATGCTCCAAATCCATTTTAAAGCCATTTTTAAGGCATTTCGCGCATACATGAAATGAACACATTTTTCTCCAAAACTATAACAGATGCAAGCTTGTCCTGTTTGGTGGAGATAATATTTAATAAAATAAGTAGAAATCTACTAAAAGTTTCGTTTGTTTATATTGCCATCCTGAGAGAATCGTCTCCATGCTCCAAATCCATTTTAAAGCCATTTCAAAGGCATTTTGCGCATACATGAAATGAACACATTTTTCTCCAAAACTATAACACATGCAAGCTTGTCCTGTTTGGTGGAGATGATATTTAATAAAATAAGTAGAAATCCACTAAAAGTTTTGTTTGGTTATCTTGCAATCCCGAGATAATCGTCTCCATGCTCCAAATCCATTTTAAAGCCATTTTTAAGGCATTTCGCGCATACATGAAATGAACACATTTTTCTCCAAAACTATAACAGATGCAAGCTTGTCCTGTTTGGTGGAGATGATATTTAATAAAATAAGTAGAAATCCACTAAAAGTTTTGTTTGGTTATCTTGCAATCCCGAGATAATCGTCTCCATGCTCCAAATCCATTTTAAAGCCATTTTTAAGGCATTTCGCGCATACATGAAATGAACACATTTTTCTCCAAAACTATAACAGATGCAAGCTTGTCCTGTTTGGTGGAGATGATATTTAATAAAATAAGTAGAAATCCACTAAAAGTTTTGTTTGGTTATCTTGCAATCCCGAGATAATCGTCTCCATGCTCCAAATCCATTTTAAAGCCATTTTTAAGGCATTTCGCGCATACATGAAATGAACACATTTTTCTCCAAAACTATAACAGATGCAAGCTTGTCCTGTTTGGTGGAGATGATATTTAATAAAATAAGTAGAAATCCACTAAAAGTTTTGTTTGGTTATCTTGCAATCCCGAGATAATCGTCTCCATGCTCCAAATCCATTTTAAAGCCATTTTTAAGGCATTTCGCGCATACATGAAATGAACACATTTTTCTCCAAAACTATAACAGATGCAAGCTTGTCCTGTTTGGTGGAGATAATATTTAATAAAATAAGTAGAAATCTACTAAAAGTTTCGTTTGTTTATATTGCCATCCTGAGATAATCGTCTCCATGCTCCAAATCCATTTTAAAGCTATTTCAAAGGCATTTTGCGCATACATGAAATGAACACATTTTTCTCCAAAACTATAACAGATGCAAGCTTGTCCTGTTTGGTGGAGATGATATTTAATAAAATAAGTAGAAATCCACTAAAAGTTTTGTTTGGTTATCTTGCAATCCCGAGATAATCGTCTCCATGCTCCAAATCCATTTTAAAGCCATTTTTAAGGCATTTCGCGCATACATGAAATGAACACATTTTTCTCCAAAACTATAACAGATGCAAGCTTGTCCTGTTTGGTGGAGATAATATTTAATAAAATAAGTAGAAATCTACTAAAAGTTTCGTTTGTTTATATTGCCATCCTGAGAAAAATGTCTCCATGCTCCAAATCCATTTTAAAGCCATTTCAAAGGCATTTTGCGCATACATGAAATGAACACATTTTTCTCCAAAACTATAACACATGCAAGCTTGTCCTGTTTGGTGGAGATGATATTTAATAAAATAAGTAGAAATCCACTAAAAGTTTTGTTTGGTTATCTTGCAATCTCGAGATAATCGTCTCCATGCTCCAAATCCATTTTAAAGCCATTTTTAAGGCATTTCGCGCATACATGAAATGAACACATTTTTCTCCAAAACTATAACAGATGCAAGCTTGTCCTGTTTGGTGGAGATGATATTTAATAAAATAAGTAGAAATCCACTAAAAGTTTTGTTTGGTTATCTTGCAATCCCGAGATAATCGTCTCCATGCTCCAAATCCATTTTAAAGCCATTTTTAAGGCATTTCGCGCATACATGAAATGAACACATTTTTCTCCTAAACTATAACAGATGCAAGCTTGTCCTGTTTGGTGGAGATAATATTTAATAAAATAAGTAGAAATCTACTAAAAGTTTCGTTTGTTTATATTGCCATCCTGAGATAATCGTCTCCATGCTCCAAATCCATTTTAAAGCCATTTCAAAGGCATTTTGCGCATACATGAAATGAACACATTTTTCTCCAAAACTATAACACATGCAAGCTTGTCCTGTTTGGTGGAGATGATATTTAATAAAATAAGTAGAAATCCACTAAAAGTTTTGTTTGGTTACCTTGCAATCCCGAGATAATCGTCTCCATGCTCCAAATCCATTTTAAAGCCATTTTTAAGGCATTTCGCGCATACATGAAATGAACACATTTTTCTCCAAAACTATAACAGATGCAAGCTTGTCCTGTTTGGTGGAGATGATATTTAATAAAATAAGTAGAAATCCACTAAAAGTTTTGTTTGGTTATCTTGCAATCCCGAGATAATCGTCTCCATGCTCCAAATCCATTTTAAAGCCATTTTTAAGGCATTTCGCGCATACATGAAATGAACACATTTTTCTCCAAAACTATAACAGATGCAAGCTTGTCCTGTTTGGTGGAGATAATATTTAATAAAATAAGTAGAAATCTACTAAAAGTTTCGTTTGTTTATATTGCCATCCTGAGATAATCGTCTTCATGCTCCAAATCCATTTTAAAGCCATTTCAAAGGCATTTTGCGCATACATGAAATGAACACATTTTTCTCCAAAACTATAACACATGCAAGCTTGTCCTGTTTGGTGGAGATGATATTTAATAAAATAAGTAGAAATCCACTAAAAGTTTTGTTTGGTTATCTTGCAATCCCGAGATAATCGTCTCTATGCTCCAAATCCATTTTAAAGCCATTTTTAAGGCATTTCGCGCATACATGAAATGAACACATTTTTCTCCAAAACTATAACAGATGCAAACTTGTCCTGTTTGGTGGAGATGATATTTAATAAAATAAGTAGAAATCCACTAAAAGTTTTGTTTGGTTATCTTGCAATCCCGAGATAATCGTCTCCATGCTCCAAATCCATTTTAAAGCCATTTTTAAGGCATTTCGCGCATACATGAAATGAACACATTTTTCTCCAAAACTATAACAGATGGAAGCTTGTCCTGTTTGGTGGAGATGATATTTAATAAAATAAGTAGAAATCCACTAAAAGTTTTGTTTGGTTATATTGCAATCCCGAGATAATCGTCTCCATGCTCCAAATCCATTTTAAAGCCATTTTTAAGGCATTTCGCGCATACATGAAATGAACACATTTTTCTCCAAAACTATAACAGATGCAAGCTTGTCCTGTTTGGTGGAGATGATATTTAATAAAATAAGTAGAAATCCACTAAAAGTTTTGTTTGGTTATCTTGCAATCCCGAGATAATCGTCTCCATGCTCCAAATCCATTTTAAAGCCATTTTTAAGGCATTTCGCACATACATGAAATGAACACATTTTTCTCCAAAACTATAACAGATGCAAGCTTGTCCTGTTTGGTGGAGATGATATTTAATAAAATAAGTAGAAATCCACTAAAAGTTTTGTTTGGTTATCTTGCAATCCCGAGATAATCGTCTCCATGCTCCAAATCCATTTTAAAGCCATTTTTAAGGCATTTCGCGCATACATGAAATGAACACATTTTTCTCCAAAACTATAACAGATGCAAGCTTGTCCTGTTTGGTGGAGATGATATTTAATAAAATAAGTAGAAATCCACTAAAAGTTTTGTTTGGTTATCTTGCAATCCCGAGATAATCGTCTCCATGCTCCAAATCCATTTTAAAGCCATTTTTAAGGCATTTCGCGCATACATGAAATGAACACATTTTTCTCCAAAACTATAACAGATGCAAGCTTGTCCTGTTTGGTGGAGATGATATTTAATAAAATAAGTAGAAATCCACTAAAAGTTTTGTTTGGTTATCTTGCAATCCCGAGATAATCGTCTCCATGCTCCACATCCATTTTAAAGCCATTTTTAAGGCATTTCGCGCATACATGAAATGAACACATTTTTCTCCAAAACTATAACAGATGCAAGCTTGTCCTGTTTGGTGGAGATAATATTTAATAAAATAAGTAGAAATCTACTAAAAGTTTCGTTTGTTTATATTGCCATCCTGATATAATCGTCTCCATGCTCCAAATCCATTTTAAAGCCATTTCAAAGGCATTTTGCGCATACATGAAATGAACACATTTTTCTCCAAAACTATAACACATGCAAGCTTGTCCTGTTTGGTGGAGATGATATTTAATAAAATAAGTAGAAATCCACTAAAAGTTTTGTTTGGTTATCTTGCAATCCCGAGATAATCGTCTCCATGCTCCAAATCCATTTTAAAGCCATTTTTAAGGCATTTCGCGCATACATGAAATGAACACATTTTTCTCCAAAACTATAACAGATGCAAGCTTGTCCTGTTTGGTGGAGATGATATTTAATAAAATAAGTAGAAATCCACTAAAAGTTTTGTTTGGTTATCTTGCAATCCCGAGATAATCGTCTCCATGCTCCAAATCCATTTTAAAGCCATTTTTAAGGCATTTCGCGCATACATGAAATGAACACATTTTTCTCCAAAACTATAACAGATGCAAGCTTGTCCTGTTTGGTGGAGATAATATTTAATAAAATAAGTAGAAATCTACTAAAAGTTTCGTTTGTTTATATTGCCATCCTGAGATAATCGTCTCCATGCTCCAAATCCATTTTAAAGCCATTTCAAAGGCATTTTGCGCATACATGAAATGAACACATTTTTCTCCAAAACTATAACACATGCAAGCTTGTCCTGTTTGGTGGAGATGATATTTAATAAAATAAGTAGAAATCCACTAAAAGTTTTGTTTGGTTATCTTGCAATCCCGAGATAATCGTCTCCATGCTCCAAATCCATTTTAAAGCCATTTTTAAGGCATTTCGCGCATACATGAAATGAACACATTTTTCTCCAAAACTATAACAGATGCAAGCTTGTCCTGTTTGGTGGAGATGATATTTAATAAAATAAGTAGAAATCCACTAAAAGTTTTGTTTGGTTATCTTGCAATCCCGAGATAATCGTCTCCATGCTCCAAATCCATTTTAAAGCCATTTCAAAGGCATTTTGCGCATACATGAAATGACACATTTTTCTTCAAAACTATAACACATGCAAGCTTGTCCTGTTTGGTGGAGATGATATTTAATAAAATAAGTAGAAATCCACTAAAAGTTTTGTTTGGTTATCTTGCAATCCCGAGATAATCGTCTCCATGCTCCAAATCCATTTTAAAGCCATTTTTAAGGCATTTCGCGCATACATGAAATGAACACATTTTTCTCCAAAACTATAACAGATGCAAGCTTGTCCTGTTTGGTGGAGATGATATTTAATAAAATAAGTAGAAATCCACTAAAAGTTTTGTTTGGTTATCTTGCAATCCCGAGATAATCGTCTCCATGCTCCAAATCCATTTTAAAGCCATTTTTAAGGCATTTCGCGCATACATGAAATGAACACATTTTTCTCCAAAACTATAACAGATGCAAGCTTGTCCTGTTTGGTGGAGATGATATTTAATAAAATAAGTAGAAATCCACTAAAAGTTTTGTTTGGTTATCTTGCAATCCCGAGATAATCGTCTCCATGCTCCAAATCCATTTTAAAGCCATTTTTAAGGCATTTCGCGCATACATGAAATGAACACATTTTTCTCCAAAACTATAACAGATGCAAGCTTGTCCTGTTTGGTGGAGATAATATTTAATAAAATAAGTAGAAATCTACTAAAAGTTTCGTTTGTTTATATTGCCATCCTGAGATAATCGTCTCCATGCTCCAAATCCATTTTAAAGCCATTTCAAAGGCATTTTGCGCATACATGAAATGAACACATTTTTCTCCAAAACTATAACACATGCAAGCTTGTCCTGTTTGGTGGAGATGACATTTAATAAAATAAGTAGAAATCCACTAAAAGTTTTGTTTGGTCATCTTGCAATCCCGAGATAATCGTCTCCATGCTCCAAATCCATTTTAAAGCCATTTTTAAGGCATTTCGCGCATACATGAAATGAACACATTTTTCTCCAAAACTATAACAGATGCAAGCTTGTCCTGTTTGGTGGAGATGATATTTAATAAAATAAGTAGAAATCCACTAAAAGTTTTGTTTGGTTATCTTGCAATCCCGAGATAATCGTCTCCAATCTCCAAATCCATTTTAAAGCCATTTTTAAGGCATTTCGCGCATACATGAAATGAACACATTTTTCTCCAAAACTATAACAGATGCAAGCTTGTCCTGTTTGGTGGAGATGATATTTAATAAAATAAGTAGAAATCCACTAAAAGTTTTGTTTGGTTATCTTGCAATCCCGAGATAATCGTCTCCATGCTCCAAATCCATTTTAAAGCCATTTTTAAGGCATTTCGCGCATACATGAAATGAACACATTTTTCTCCAAAACTATAACAGATGCAAGCTTGTCCTGTTTGGTGGAGATGATATTTAATAAAATAAGTAGAAATCCACTAAAAGTTTTGTTTGGTTATCTTGCAATCCCGAGATAATCGTCTCCATGCTCCAAATCCATTTTAAAGACATTTCAAAGGCATTTTGCGCATACATGAAATGAACACATTTTTCTCCAAAACTATAGCACATGCAAGCTTGTCCTGTTTGGTGGAGATGATATTTAATAAAATAAGTAGAAATCCACTAAAAGTTTTGTTTGGTTATCTTGCAATCCCGAGATAATCGTCTCCATGCTCCAAATCCATTTTAAAGCCATTTTTAAGGCATTTCGCGCATACATGAAATGAACACATTTTTCTCCAAAACTTTAACAGATGCAAGCTTGTCCTGTTTGGTGGAGATGATATTTAATAAAATAAGTAGAAATCCACTAAAAGTTTTGTTTGGTTATCTTGCAATCCCGAGATAATCGTCTCCATGCTCCAAATCCATTTTAAAGCCATTTTTAAGGCATTTCGCGCATACATGAAATGAACACATTTTTCTCCAAAACTATAACAGATGCAAGCTTGTCCTGTTTGGTGGAGATGATATTTAATAAAATAAGTGGAAATCCACTAAAAGTTTTGTTTGGTTATCTTGCAATCCCGAGATAATCGTCTCCATGCTCCAAATCCATTTTAAAGCCATTTTTAAGGCATTTCGCGCATACATGAAATGAACACATTTTTCTCCAAAACTATAACAGATGCAAGCTTGTCCTGTTTGGTGGAGATGATATTTAATAAAATAAGTAGAAATCTACTAAAAGTTTTGTTTGGTTATATTGCAATCCCGAGATAATCGTCTCCATGCTGCAAATCCATTTTAAAGCCATTTTTAAGGCATTTCGCGCATACATGAAATGAACACATTTTTCTCCAAAACTATAACAGATGCAAGCTTGTCCTGTTTGGTGGAGATGATATTTAATAAAATAAGTAGAAATCCACTAAAAGTTTTGTTTGGTTATCTTGCAATCCCGAGATAATCGTCTCCATGCTCCAAATCCATTTTAAAGCCATTTTTAAGGCATTTCGCGCATACATGAAATGAACACATTTTTCTCCAAAACTATAACAGATGCAAGCTTGTCCTGTTTGGTGGAGATGATATTTAATAAAATAAGTAGAAATCCACTAAAAGTTTTGTTTGGTTATCTTGCAATCCCGAGATAATCGTCTCCATGCTCCAAATCCATTTTAAAGCCATTTTTAAGGCATTTCGCGCATACATGAAATGAACACATTTTTCTCCAAAACTATAACAGATGCAAGCTTGTCCTGTTTGGTGGAGATGATATTTAATAAAATAAGTAGAAATCCACTAAAAGTTTTGTTTGGTTATCTTGCAATCCCGAGATAATCGTCTCCATGCTCCAAATCCATTTTAAAGCCATTTTTAAGGCATTTCGCGCATACATGAAATGAACACATTTTTCTCCAAAACTATAACAGATGCAAGCTTGTCCTGTTTGGTGGAGATGATATTTAATAAAATAAGTAGAAATCCACTAAAAGTTTTGTTTGGTTATCTTGCAATCCCGAGATAATCGTCTCCATGCTCCAAATCCATTTTAAAGCCATTTCAAAGGCATTTTGCGCATACATGAAATGAACACATTTTTCTCCAAAACTATAGCACATGCAAGCTTGTCCTGTTTGGTGGAGATGATATTTAGTAAAATAAGTAGAAATCCACTAAAAGTTTTGTTTGGTTATCTTGCAATCCCGAGATAATCGTCTCCATGCTCCAAATCCATTTTAAAGCCATTTTTAAGGCATTTCGCGCATACATGAAATGAACACATTTTTCTCCAAAACTATAACAGATGCAAGCTTGTCCTGTTTGGTGGAGATGATATTTAATAAAATAAGTAGAAATCCACTAAAAGTTTTGTTTGGTTATCTTGCAATCCCGAGATAATCGTCTCCATGCTCCAAATCCATTTTAAAGCCATTTTTAAGGCATTTCGCGCATACATGAAATGAACACATTTTTCTCCAAAACTATAACAGATGCAAGCTTGTCCTGTTTGGTGGAGATGATATTTAATAAAATAAGTGGAAATCCACTAAAAGTTTTGTTTGGTTATCTTGCAATCCCGAGATAATCGTCTCCATGCTCCAAATCCATTTTAAAGCCATTTTTAAGGCATTTCGCGCATACATGAAATGAACACATTTTTCTCCAAAACTATAACAGATGCAAGCTTGTCCTGTTTGGTGGAGATGATATTTAATAAAATAAGTAGAAATCTACTAAAAGTTTTGTTTGGTTATATTGCAATCCCGAGATAATCGTCTCCATGCTGCAAATCCATTTTAAAGCCATTTTTAAGGCATTTCGCGCATACATGAAATGAACACATTTTTCTCCAAAACTATAACAGATGCAAGCTTGTCCTGTTTGGTGGAGATGATATTTAATAAAATAAGTAGAAATCCACTAAAAGTTTTGTTTGGTTATCTTGCAATCCCGAGATAATCGTCTCCATGCTCCAAATCCATTTTAAAGCCATTTTTAAGGCATTTCGCGCATACATGAAATGAACACATTTTTCTCCAAAACTATAACAGATGCAAGCTTGTCCTGTTTGGTGGAGATGATATTTAATAAAATAAGTAGAAATCCACTAAAAGTTTTGTTTGGTTATCTTGCAATCCCGAGATAATCGTCTCCATGCTCCAAATCCATTTTAAAGCCATTTTTAAGGTATTTCGCGCATACATGAAATGAACACATTTTTCTCCAAAACTATAACAGATGCAAGCTTGTCCTGTTTGGTGGAGATGATATTTAATAAAATAAGTAGAAATCAACTAAAAGTTTTGTTTGGTTATCTTGCAATCCCGAGATAATCGTCTCCATGCTCCAAATCCATTTTAAAGCCATTTCAAAGGCATTTTGCGCATACATGAAATGAACACATTTTTCTCCAAAACTATAACAGATGCAAGCTTGTCCTGTTTGGTGGAGATGATATTTAATAAAATAAGTAGAAATCCACTAAAAGTTTTGTTTGGTTATCTTGCAATCCCGAGATAATCGTCTCCATGCTCCAAATCCATTTTAAAGCCATTTTTAAGGCATTTCGCGCATACATGAAATGAACACATTTTTCTCCAAAACTATAACAGATGCAAGCTTGTCCTGTTTGGTGGAGATGATATTTAATAAAATAAGTGGAAATCCACTAAAAGTTTTGTTTGGTTATCTTGCAATCCCGAGATAATCGTCTCCATGCTCCAAATCCATTTTAAAGCCATTTTTAAGGCATTTCGCGCATACATGAAATGAACACATTTTTCTCCAAAACTATAACAGATGCAAGCTTGTCCTGTTTGGTGGAGATGATATTTAATAAAATAAGTAGAAATCTACTAAAAGTTTTGTTTGGTTATATTGCAATCCCGAGATAATCGTCTCCATGCTGCAAATCCATTTTAAAGCCATTTTTAAGGCATTTCGCGCATACATGAAATGAACACATTTTTCTCCAAAACTATAACAGATGCAAGCTTGTCCTGTTTGGTGGAGATGATATTTAATAAAATAAGTAGAAATCCACTAAAAGTTTTGTTTGGTTATCTTGCAATCCCGAGATAATCGTCTCCATGCTCCAAATCCATTTTAAAGCCATTTTTAAGGCATTTCGCGCATACATGAAATGAACACATTTTTCTCCAAAACTATAACAGATGCAAGCTTGTCCTGTTTGGTGGAGATGATATTTAATAAAATAAGTAGAAATCCACTAAAAGTTTTGTTTGGTTATCTTGCAATCCCGAGATAATCGTCTCCATGCTCCAAATCCATTTTAAAGCCATTTTTAAGGCATTTCGCGCATACATGAAATGAACACATTTTTCTCCAAAACTATAACAGATGCAAGCTTGTCCTGTTTGGTGGAGATGATATTTAATAAAATAAGTAGAAATCCACTAAAAGTTTTGTTTGGTTATCTTGCAATCCCGAGATAATCGTCTCCATGCTCCAAATCCATTTTAAAGCCATTTTTAAGGTATTTCGCGCATACATGAAATGAACACATTTTTCTCCAAAACTATAACAGATGCAAGCTTGTCCTGTTTGGTGGAGATGATATTTAATAAAATAAGTAGAAATCCACTAAAAGTTTTGTTTGGTTATCTTGCAATCCCGAGATAATCGTCTCCATGCTCCAAATCCATTTTAAAGCCATTTCAAAGGCATTTTGCGCATACATGAAATGAACACATTTTTCTCCAAAACTATAACACATGCAAGCTTGTCCTGTTTGGTGGAGATGATATTTAATAAAATAAGTAGAAATCCACTAAAAGTTTTGTTTGGTTATCTTGCAATCCCGAGATAATCGTCTCCATGCTCCAAATCCATTTTAAAGCCATTTTTAAGGCATTTCGCGCATACATGAAATGAACACATTTTTCTCCAAAACTATAACAGATGCAAGCTTGTCCTGTTTGGTGGAGATGATATTTAATAAAATAAGTAGAAATCCACTAAAAGTTTTGTTTGGTTATCTTGCAATCCCGAGATAATCGTCTCCATGCTCCAAATCCATTGTAAAGCCATTTTTAAGGCATTTCGCGCATACATGAAATGAACACATTTTTCTCCAAAACTATAACAGATGCAAGCTTGTCCTGTTTGGTGGAGATGATATTTAATAAAATAAGTAGAAATCCACTAAAAGTTTTGTTTGGTTATCTTGCAATCCCGAGATAATCGTCTCCATGCTCCAAATCCATTTTAAAGCCATTTTTAAGGCATTTCGCGCATACATGAAATGAACACATTTTTCTCCAAAACTATAACAGATGCAAGCTTGTCCTGTTTGGTGGAGATGATATTTAATAAAATAAGTAGAAATCCACTAAAAGTTTTGTTTGGTTATCTTGCAATCCCGAGATAATCGTCTCCATGCTCCAAATCCATTTTAAAGCCATTTTTAAGGCATTTCGCGCATACATGAAATGAACACATTTTTCTCCAAAACTATAACAGATGCAAGCTTGTCCTGTTTGGTGGAGATGATATTTAATAAAATAAGTAGAAATCCACTAAAAGTTTTGTTTGGTTATCTTGCAATCCCGAGATAATCGTCTCCATGCTCCAAATCCATTTTAAAGCCATTTCAAAGGCATTTTGCGCATACATGAAATGAACACATTTTTCTCCAAAACTATAACACATGCAAGCTTGTCCTGTTTGGTGGAGATGATATTTAATAAAATAAGTAGAAATCCACTAAAAGTTTTGTTTGGTTATCTTGCAATCCCGAGATAATCGTCTCCATGCTCCAAATCCATTTTAAAGCCATTTTTAAGGCATTTCGCGCATACATGAAATGAACACATTTTTCTCCAAAACTATAACAGATGCAAGCTTGTCCTGTTTGGTGGAGATGATATTTAATAAAATAAGTAGAAATCCACTAAAAGTTTTGTTTGGTTATCTTGCAATCCCGAGATAATCGTCTCCATGCTCCAAATCCATTTTAAAGCCATTTTTAAGGCATTTCGCGCATACATGAAATGAACACATTTTTCTCCAAAACTATAACAGATGCAAGCTTGTCCTGTTTGGTGGAGATGATAGTTAATAAAATAAGTAGAAATCCACTAAAAGTTTTGTTTGGTTATCTTGCAATCCCGAGATAATCGTCTCCATGCTCCAAATCCATTTTAAAGCCATTTTTAAGGCATTTCGCGCATACATGAAATGAACACATTTTTCTCCAAAACTATAACAGATGCAAGCTTGTCCTGTTTGGTGGAGATGATATTTAATAAAATAAGTAGAAATCCACTAAAAGTTTTGTTTGGTTATATTGCAATCCCGAGATAATCGTCTCCATGCTCCAAATCCATTTTAAAGCCATTTTTAAGGCATTTCGCGCATACATGAAATGAACACATTTTTCTCCAAAACTATAACAGATGCAAGCTTGTCCTGTTTGGTGGAGATGATATTTAATAAAATAAGTAGAAATCCACTAAAAGTTTTGTTTGGTTATCTTGCAATCCCGAGATAATCGTCTCCATGCTCCAAATCCATTTTAAAGCCATTTTTAAGGCATTTTGCGCATACATGAAATGAACACATTTTTCTCCAAAACTATAACAGATGCAAGCTTGTCCTGTTTGGTGGAGATGATATTTAATAAAATAAGTAGAAATCCACTAAAAGTTTTGTTTGGTTATCTTGCAATCCCGAGATAATCGTCTCCATGCTCCAAATCCATTTTAAAGCCATTTTTAAGGCATTTCGCGCATACATGAAATGAACACATTTTTCTCCAAAACTATAACAGATGCAAGCTTGTCCTGTTTGGTGGAGATGATATTTAATAAAATAAGTAGAAATCCACTAAAAGTTTTGTTTGGTTATCTTGCAATCCCGAGATAATCGTCTCCATGCTCCAAATCCATTTTAAAGCCATTTTTAAGGCATTTCGCGCATACATGAAATGAACACATTTTTCTCCAAAACTATAACATGCAAGCTTGTCCTGTTTGGTGGAGATGATATTTAATAAAATAAGTAGAAATCCACTAAAAGTTTTGTTTGGTTATCTTGCAATCCCGAGATAATCGTCTCCATGCTCCAAATCCATTTTAAAGCCATTTTTAAGGCATTTCGCGCATACATGAAATGAACACATTTTTCTCCAAAACTATAACAGATGCAAGCTTGTCCTGTTTGGTGGAGATAATATTTAATAAAATAAGTAGAAATCTACTAAAAGTTTCGTTTGTTTATATTGCCATCCTGAGATAATCGTCTCCATGCTCCAAATCCATTTTAAAGCCATTTCAAAGGCATTTTGCGCATACATGAAATTAACACATTTTTCTCCAAAACTATAACACATGCAAGCTTGTCCTGTTTGGTGGAGATGATATTTAATAAAATAAGTAGAAATCCACTAAAAGTTTTGTTTGGTTATCTTGCAATCCCGAGATAATCGTCTCCATGCTCCAAATCCATTTTAAAGCCATTTTTAAGGCATTTCGCGCATACATGAAATGAACACATTTTTCTCCAAAACTATAACAGATGCAAGCTTGTCCTGTTTGGTTGAGATGATATTTAATAAAATAAGTAGAAATCCACTAAAATTTTTGTTTGGTTATCTTGCAATCCCGAGATAATCGTCTCCATGCTCCAAATCCATTTTAAAGCCATTTTTAAGGCATTTCGCGCATACATGAAATGAACACATTTTTCTCCAAAACTATAACAGATGCAAGCTTGTCCTGTTTGGTGGAGATAATATTTAATAAAATAAGTAGAAATCTACTAAAAGTTTCGTTTGTTTATATTGCCATCCTGAGATAATCGTCTCCATGCTCCAAATCCATTTTAAAGCCATTTCAAAGGCATTTTGCGCATACATGAAATGAACACATTTTTCTCCAAAACTATAACACATGCAAGCTTGTCCTGTTTGGTGGAGATGATATTTAATAAAATAAGTAGAAATCCACTAAAAGTTTTGTTTGGTTATCTTGCAATCCCGAGATAATCGTCTCCATGCTCCAAATCCATTTTAAAGCCTTTTTTAAGGCATTTCGCGCATACATGAAATGAACACATTTTTCTCCAAAACTATAACAGATGCAAGCTTGTCCTGTTTGGTGGAGATGATATTTAATAAAATAAGTAGAAATCCACTAAAAGTTTTGTTTGGTTATCTTGCAATCCCGAGATAATCGTCTCCATGCTCCAAATCCATTTTAAAGCCATTTCAAAGGCATTTTGCGCATACATGAAATGAACACATTTTTCTCCAAAACTATAACACATGCAAGCTTGTCCTGTTTGGTGGAGATGATATTTAATAAAATAAGTAGAAATCCACTAAAAGTTTTGTTTGGTTATCTTGCAATCCCGAGATAATCGTCTCCATGCTCCAAATCCATTTTAAAGCCATTTTTAAGGCATTTCGCGCATACATGAAATGAACACATTTTTCTCCAAAACTATAACAGATGCAAGCTTGTCCTGTTTGGTGGAGATGATATTTAATAAAATAAGTAGAAATCCACTAAAAGTTTTGTTTGGTTATCTTGCAATCCCGAGATAATCGTCTCCATGCTCCAAATCCATTTTAAAGCCATTTTTAAGGCATTTCGCGCATACATGAAATGAACACATTTTTCTCCAAAACTATAACAGATGCAAGCTTGTCCTGTTTGGTGGAGATGATATTTAATAAAATAAGTAGAAATCCACTAAAAGTTTTGCTTGGTTATCTTGCAATCCCGAGATAATCGTCTCCATGCTCCAAATCCATTTTAAAGCCATTTTTAAGGCATTTCGCGCATACATGAAATGAACACATTTTTCTCCAAAACTATAACACATGCAAGCTTGTCCTGTTTGGTGGAGATGATATTTAATAAAATAAGTAGAAATCCACTAAACGTTTTGTTTGGTTATCTTGCAATCCCGAGATAATCGTCTCCATGCTCCAAATCCATTTTAAAGCCATTTTTAAGGCATTTCGCGGATACATGAAATGAACACATTTTTCTCCAAAACTATAACAGATGCAAGCTTGTCCTGTTTGCTGGAGATGATATTTAATAAAATAAGTAGAAATCCACTAAAAGTTTTGTTTGGTTATCTTGCAATCCCGAGATAATCGTCTCCATGCTCCAAATCCATTTTAAAGCCATTTTTAAGGCATTTCGCGCATACATGAAATGAACACATTTTTCTCCAAAACTATAACAGATGCAAGCTTGTCCTGTTTGGTGGAGATAATATTTAATAAAATAAGTAGAAATCTACTAAAAGTTTCGTTTGTTTATATTGCCATCCTGAGAGAATCGTCTCCATGCTCCAAATCCATTTTAAAGCCATTTCAAAGGCATTTTGCGCATACATGAAATGAACACATTTTTCTCCAAAACTATAACACATGCAAGCTTGTCCTGTTTGGTGGAGATGATATTTAATAAAATAAGTAGAAATCCACTAAAAGTTTTGTTTGGTTATCTTGCAATCCCGAGATAATCGTCTCCATGCTCCAAATCCATTTTAAAGCCATTTTTAAGGCATTTCGCGCATACATGAAATGAACACATTTTTCTCCAAAACTATAACAGATGCAAGCTTGTCCTGTTTGGTGGAGATGATATTTAATAAAATAAGTAGAAATCCACTAAAAGTTTTGTTTGGTTATCTTGCAATCCCGAGATAATCGTCTCCATGCTCCAAATCCATTTTAAAGCCATTTTTAAGGCATTTCGCGCATACATGAAATGAACACATTTTTCTCCAAAACTATAACAGATGCAAGCTTGTCCTGTTTGGTGGAGATGATATTTAATAAAATAAGTAGAAATCCACTAAAAGTTTTGTTTGGTTATCTTGCAATCCCGAGATAATCGTCTCCATGCTCCAAATCCATTTTAAAGCCATTTTTAAGGCATTTCGCGCATACATGAAATGAACACATTTTTCTCCAAAACTATAACATATGCAAGCTTGTCCTGTTTGGTGGAGATGATATTTAATAAAATAAGTAGAAATCCACTAAAAGTTTTGTTTGGTTATCTTGCAATCCCGAGATAATCGTCTCCATGCTCCAAATCCATTTTAAAGCCATTTTTAAGGCATTTCGCGCATACATGAAATGAACACATTTTTCTCCAAAACTATAACAGATGCAAGCTTGTCCTGTTTGGTGGAGATGATATTTAATAAAATAAGTGGAAATCCACTAAAAGTTTTGTTTGGTTATCTTGCAATCCCGAGATAATCGTCTCCATGCTCCAAATCCATTTTAAAGCCATTTTTAAGGCATTTCGCGCATACATGAAATGAACACATTTTTCTCCAAAACTATAACAGATGCAAGCTTGTCCTGTTTGGTGGAGATGATATTTAATAAAATAAGTAGAAATCTACTAAAAGTTTTGTTTGGTTATATTGCAATCCCGAGATAATCGTCTCCATGCTGCAAATCCATTTTAAAGCCATTTTTAAGGCATTTCGCGCATACATGAAATGAACACATTTTTCTCCAAAACTTTAACAGATGCAAGCTTGTCCTGTTTGGTGGAGATGATATTTAATAAAATAAGTAGAAATCCACTAAAAGTTTTGTTTGGTTATCTTGCAATCCCGAGATAATCGTCTCCATGCTCCAAATCCATTTTAAAGCCATTTTTAAGGCATTTCGCGCATACATGAAATGAACACATTTTTCTCCAAAACTATAACAGATGCAAGCTTGTCCTGTTTGGTGGAGATGATATTTAATAAAATAAGTAGAAATCCACTAAAAGTTTTGTTTGGTTATCTTGCAATCCCGAGATAATCGTCTCCATGCTCCAAATCCATTTTAAAGCCATTTTTAAAGCATTTCGCGCATACATGAAATGAACACATTTTTCTCCAAAACTATAACAGATGCAAGCTTGTCCTGTTTGGTGGAGATGATATTTAATAAAATAAGTAGAAATCCACTAAAAGTTTTGTTTGGTTATCTTGCAATCCCGAGATAATCGTCTCCATGCTCCAAATCCATTTTAAAGCCATTTTTAAGGTATTTCGCGCATACATGAAATGAACACATTTTTCTCCAAAACTATAACAGATGCAAGCTTGTCCTGTTTGGTGGAGATGATATTTAATAAAATAAGTAGAAATCAACTAAAAGTTTTGTTTGGTTATCTTGCAATCCCGAGATAATCGTCTCCATGCTCCAAATCCATTTTAAAGCCATTTCAAAGGCATTTTGCGCATACATGAAATGAACACATTTTTCTCCAAAACTATAACACATGCAAGCTTGTCCTGTTTGGTGGAGATGATATTTAATAAAATAAGTAGAAATCCACTAAAAGTTTTGTTTGGTTATCTTGCAATCCCGAGATAATCGTCTCCATGCTCCAAATCCATTTTAAAGCCATTTTTAAGGCATTTCGCGCATACATGAAATGAACACATTTTTCTCCAAAACTATAACAGATGCAAGCTTGTCCTGTTTGGTGGAGATGATATTTAATAAAATAAGTAGAAATCCACTAAAAGTTTTGTTTGGTTATCTTGCAATCCCGAGATAATCGTCTCCATGCTCCAAATCCATTGTAAAGCCATTTTTAAGGCATTTCGCGCATACATGAAATGAACACATTTTTCTCCAAAACTATAACAGATGCAAGCTTGTCCTGTTTGGTGGAGATGATATTTAATAAAATAAGTAGAAATCCACTAAAAGTTTTGTTTGGTTATCTTGCAATCCCGAGATAATCGTCTCCATGCTCCAAATCCATTTTAAAGCCATTTTTAAGGCATTTCGCGCATACATGAAATGAACACATTTTTCTCCAAAACTATAACAGATGCAAGCTTGTCCTGTTTGGTGGAGATGATATTTAATAAAATAAGTAGAAATCCACTAAAAATTTTGTTTGGTTATCTTGCAATCCCGAGATAATCGTCTCCATGCTCCAAATCCATTTTAAAGCCATTTTTAAGGCATTTCGCGCATACATGAAATGAACACATTTTTCTCCAAAACTATAACAGATGCAAGCTTGTCCTGTTTGGTGGAGATGATATTTAATAAAATAAGTAGAAATCCACTAAAAGTTTTGTTTGGTTATCTTGCAATCCCGAGATAATCGTCTCCATGCTCCAAATCCATTTTAAAGCCATTTCAAAGGCATTTTGCGCATACATGAAATGAACACATTTTTCTCCAAAACTATAACACATGCAAGCTTGTCCTGTTTGGTGGAGATGATATTTAATAAAATAAGTAGAAATCCACTAAAAGTTTTGTTTGGTTATCTTGCAATCCCGAGATAATCGTCTCCATGCTCCAAATCCATTTTAAAGCCATTTTTAAGGCATTTCGCGCATACATGAAATGAACACATTTTTCTCCAAAACTATAACAGATGCAAGCTTGTCCTGTTTGGTGGAGATGATATTTAATAAAATAAGTAGAAATCCACTAAAAGTTTTGTTTGGTTATCTTGCAATCCCGAGATAATCGTCTCCATGCTCCAAATCCATTTTAAAGCCATTTTTAAGGCATTTCGCGCATACATGAAATGAACACATTTTTCTCCAAAACTATAACAGATGCAAGCTTGTCCTGTTTGGTGGAGATGATAGTTAATAAAATAAGTAGAAATCCACTAAAAGTTTTGTTTGGTTATCTTGCAATCCCGAGATAATCGTCTCCATGCTCCAAATCCATTTTAAAGCCATTTTTAAGGCATTTCGCGCATACATGAAATGAACACATTTTTCTCCAAAACTATAACAGATGCAAGCTTGTCCTGTTTGGTGGAGATGATATTTAATAAAATAAGTAGAAATCCACTAAAAGTTTTGTTTGGTTATCTTGCAATCCCGAGATAATCGTCTCCATGCTCCAAATCCATTTTAAAGCCATTTTTAAGGCATTTCGCGCATACATGAAATGAACACATTTTTCTCCAAAACTATAACAGATGCAAGCTTGTCCTGTTTGGTGGAGATGATATTTAATAAAATAAGTAGAAATCCACTAAAAGTTTTGTTTGGTTATCTTGCAATCCCGAGATAATCGTCTCCATGCTCCAAATCCATTTTAAAGCCATTTTTAAAGCATTTCGCGCATACATGAAATGAACACATTTTTCTCCAAAACTATAACAGATGCAAGCTTGTCCTGTTTGGTGGAGATGATATTTAATAAAATAAGTAGAAATCCACTAAAAGTTTTGTTTGGTTATCTTGCAATCCCGAGATAATCGTCTCCATGCTCCAAATCCATTTTAAAGCCATTTTTAAGGTATTTCGCGCATACATGAAATGAACACATTTTTCTCCAAAACTATAACAGATGCAAGCTTGTCCTGTTTGGTGGAGATGATATTTAATAAAATAAGTAGAAATCAACTAAAAGTTTTGTTTGGTTATCTTGCAATCCCGAGATAATCGTCTCCATGCTCCAAATCCATTTTAAAGCCATTTCAAAGGCATTTTGCGCATACATGAAATGAACACATTTTTCTCCAAAACTATAACACATGCAAGCTTGTCCTGTTTGGTGGAGATGATATTTAATAAAATAAGTAGAAATCCACTAAAAGTTTTGTTTGGTTATCTTGCAATCCCGAGATAATCGTCTCCATGCTCCAAATCCATTTTAAAGCCATTTTTAAGGCATTTCGCGCATACATGAAATGAACACATTTTTCTCCAAAACTATAACAGATGCAAGCTTGTCCTGTTTGGTGGAGATGATATTTAATAAAATAAGTAGAAATCCACTAAAAGTTTTGTTTGGTTATCTTGCAATCCCGAGATAATCGTCTCCATGCTCCAAATCCATTGTAAAGCCATTTTTAAGGCATTTCGCGCATACATGAAATGAACACATTTTTCTCCAAAACTATAACAGATGCAAGCTTGTCCTGTTTGGTGGAGATGATATTTAATAAAATAAGTAGAAATCCACTAAAAGTTTTGTTTGGTTATCTTGCAATCCCGAGATAATCGTCTCCATGCTCCAAATCCATTTTAAAGCCATTTTTAAGGCATTTCGCGCATACATGAAATGAACACATTTTTCTCCAAAACTATAACAGATGCAAGCTTGTCCTGTTTGGTGGAGATGATATTTAATAAAATAAGTAGAAATCCACTAAAAATTTTGTTTGGTTATCTTGCAATCCCGAGATAATCGTCTCCATGCTCCAAATCCATTTTAAAGCCATTTTTAAGGCATTTCGCGCATACATGAAATGAACACATTTTTCTCCAAAACTATAACAGATGCAAGCTTGTCCTGTTTGGTGGAGATGATATTTAATAAAATAAGTAGAAATCCACTAAAAGTTTTGTTTGGTTATCTTGCAATCCCGAGATAATCGTCTCCATGCTCCAAATCCATTTTAAAGCCATTTCAAAGGCATTTTGCGCATACATGAAATGAACACATTTTTCTCCAAAACTATAACACATGCAAGCTTGTCCTGTTTGGTGGAGATGATATTTAATAAAATAAGTAGAAATCCACTAAAAGTTTTGTTTGGTTATCTTGCAATCCCGAGATAATCGTCTCCATGCTCCAAATCCATTTTAAAGCCATTTTTAAGGCATTTCGCGCATACATGAAATGAACACATTTTTCTCCAAAACTATAACAGATGCAAGCTTGTCCTGTTTGGTGGAGATGATATTTAATAAAATAAGTAGAAATCCACTAAAAGTTTTGTTTGGTTATCTTGCAATCCCGAGATAATCGTCTCCATGCTCCAAATCCATTTTAAAGCCATTTTTAAGGCATTTCGCGCATACATGAAATGAACACATTTTTCTCCAAAACTATAACAGATGCAAGCTTGTCCTGTTTGGTGGAGATGATATTTAATAAAATAAGTAGAAATCCACTAAAAGTTTTGTTTGGTTATCTTGCAATCCCGAGATAATCGTCTCCATGCTCCAAATCCATTTTAAAGCCATTTTTAAGGCATTTCGCGCATACATGAAATGAACACATTTTTCTCCAAAACTATAACAGATGCAAGCTTGTCCTGTTTGGTGGAGATGATATTTAATAAAATAAGTAGAAATCCACTAAAAGTTTTGTTTGGTTATCTTGCAATCCCGAGATAATCGTCTCCATGCTCCAAATCCATTGTAAAGCCATTTTTAAGGCATTTCGCGCATACATGAAATGAACACATTTTTCTCCAAAACTATAACAGATGCAAGCTTGTCCTGTTTGGTGGAGATGATATTTAATAAAATAAGTAGAAATCCACTAAAAGTTTTGTTTGGTTATCTTGCAATCCCGAGATAATCGTCTCCATGCTCCAAATCCATTTTAAAGCCATTTTTAAGGCATTTCGCGCATACATGAAATGAACACATTTTTCTCCAAAACTATAACAGATGCAAGCTTGTCCTGTTTGGTGGAGATGATATTTAATAAAATAAGTAGAAATCCACTAAAAATTTTGTTTGGTTATCTTGCAATCCCGAGATAATCGTCTCCATGCTCCAAATCCATTTTAAAGCCATTTTTAAGGCATTTCGCGCATACATGAAATGAACACATTTTTCTCCAAAACTATAACAGATGCAAGCTTGTCCTGTTTGGTGGAGATGATATTTAATAAAATAAGTAGAAATCCACTAAAAGTTTTGTTTGGTTATCTTGCAATCCCGAGATAATCGTCTCCATGCTCCAAATCCATTTTAAAGCCATTTCAAAGGCATTTTGCGCATACATGAAATGAACACATTTTTCTCCAAAACTATAACACATGCAAGCTTGTCCTGTTTGGTGGAGATGATATTTAATAAAATAAGTAGAAATCCACTAAAAGTTTTGTTTGGTTATCTTGCAATCCCGAGATAATCGTCTCCATGCTCCAAATCCATTTTAAAGCCATTTTTAAGGCATTTCGCGCATACATGAAATGAACACATTTTTCTCCAAAACTATAACAGATGCAAGCTTGTCCTGTTTGGTGGAGATGATATTTAATAAAATAAGTAGAAATCCACTAAAAGTTTTGTTTGGTTATCTTGCAATCCCGAGATAATCGTCTCCATGCTCCAAATCCATTTTAAAGCCATTTTTAAGGCATTTCGCGCATACATGAAATGAACACATTTTTCTCCAAAACTATAACAGATGCAAGCTTGTCCTGTTTGGTGGAGATGATAGTTAATAAAATAAGTAGAAATCCACTAAAAGTTTTGTTTGGTTATCTTGCAATCCCGAGATAATCGTCTCCATGCTCCAAATCCATTTTAAAGCCATTTTTAAGGCATTTCGCGCATACATGAAATGAACACATTTTTCTCCAAAACTATAACAGATGCAAGCTTGTCCTGTTTGGTGGAGATGATATTTAATAAAATAAGTAGAAATCCACTAAAAGTTTTGTTTGGTTATCTTGCAATCCCGAGATAATCGTCTCCATGCTCCAAATCCATTTTAAAGCCATTTTTAAGGCATTTCGCGCATACATGAAATGAACACATTTTTCTCCAAAACTATAACAGATGCAAGCTTGTCCTGTTTGGTGGAGATGATATTTAATAAAATAAGTAGAAATCCACTAAAAGTTTTGTTTGGTTATCTTGCAATCCCGAGATAATCGTCTCCATGCTCCAAATCCATTTTAAAGCCATTTTTAAAGCATTTCGCGCATACATGAAATGAACACATTTTTCTCCAAAACTATAACAGATGCAAGCTTGTCCTGTTTGGTGGAGATGATATTTAATAAAATAAGTAGAAATCCACTAAAAGTTTTGTTTGGTTATCTTGCAATCCCGAGATAATCGTCTCCATGCTCCAAATCCATTTTAAAGCCATTTTTAAGGTATTTCGCGCATACATGAAATGAACACATTTTTCTCCAAAACTATAACAGATGCAAGCTTGTCCTGTTTGGTGGAGATGATATTTAATAAAATAAGTAGAAATCAACTAAAAGTTTTGTTTGGTTATCTTGCAATCCCGAGATAATCGTCTCCATGCTCCAAATCCATTTTAAAGCCATTTCAAAGGCATTTTGCGCATACATGAAATGAACACATTTTTCTCCAAAACTATAACACATGCAAGCTTGTCCTGTTTGGTGGAGATGATATTTAATAAAATAAGTAGAAATCCACTAAAAGTTTTGTTTGGTTATCTTGCAATCCCGAGATAATCGTCTCCATGCTCCAAATCCATTTTAAAGCCATTTTTAAGGCATTTCGCGCATACATGAAATGAACACATTTTTCTCCAAAACTATAACAGATGCAAGCTTGTCCTGTTTGGTGGAGATGATATTTAATAAAATAAGTAGAAATCCACTAAAAGTTTTGTTTGGTTATCTTGCAATCCCGAGATAATCGTCTCCATGCTCCAAATCCATTGTAAAGCCATTTTTAAGGCATTTCGCGCATACATGAAATGAACACATTTTTCTCCAAAACTATAACAGATGCAAGCTTGTCCTGTTTGGTGGAGATGATATTTAATAAAATAAGTAGAAATCCACTAAAAGTTTTGTTTGGTTATCTTGCAATCCCGAGATAATCGTCTCCATGCTCCAAATCCATTTTAAAGCCATTTTTAAGGCATTTCGCGCATACATGAAATGAACACATTTTTCTCCAAAACTATAACAGATGCAAGCTTGTCCTGTTTGGTGGAGATGATATTTAATAAAATAAGTAGAAATCCACTAAAAATTTTGTTTGGTTATCTTGCAATCCCGAGATAATCGTCTCCATGCTCCAAATCCATTTTAAAGCCATTTTTAAGGCATTTCGCGCATACATGAAATGAACACATTTTTCTCCAAAACTATAACAGATGCAAGCTTGTCCTGTTTGGTGGAGATGATATTTAATAAAATAAGTAGAAATCCACTAAAAGTTTTGTTTGGTTATCTTGCAATCCCGAGATAATCGTCTCCATGCTCCAAATCCATTTTAAAGCCATTTCAAAGGCATTTTGCGCATACATGAAATGAACACATTTTTCTCCAAAACTATAACACATGCAAGCTTGTCCTGTTTGGTGGAGATGATATTTAATAAAATAAGTAGAAATCCACTAAAAGTTTTGTTTGGTTATCTTGCAATCCCGAGATAATCGTCTCCATGCTCCAAATCCATTTTAAAGCCATTTTTAAGGCATTTCGCGCATACATGAAATGAACACATTTTTCTCCAAAACTATAACAGATGCAAGCTTGTCCTGTTTGGTGGAGATGATATTTAATAAAATAAGTAGAAATCCACTAAAAGTTTTGTTTGGTTATCTTGCAATCCCGAGATAATCGTCTCCATGCTCCAAATCCATTTTAAAGCCATTTTTAAGGCATTTCGCGCATACATGAAATGAACACATTTTTCTCCAAAACTATAACAGATGCAAGCTTGTCCTGTTTGGTGGAGATGATAGTTAATAAAATAAGTAGAAATCCACTAAAAGTTTTGTTTGGTTATCTTGCAATCCCGAGATAATCGTCTCCATGCTCCAAATCCATTTTAAAGCCATTTTTAAGGCATTTCGCGCATACATGAAATGAACACATTTTTCTCCAAAACTATAACAGATGCAAGCTTGTCCTGTTTGGTGGAGATGATATTTAATAAAATAAGTAGAAATCCACTAAAAGTTTTGTTTGGTTATATTGCAATCCCGAGATAATCGTCTCCATGCTCCAAATCCATTTTAAAGCCATTTTTAAGGCATTTCGCGCATACATGAAATGAACACATTTTTCTCCAAAACTATAACAGATGCAAGCTTGTCCTGTTTGGTGGAGATGATATTTAATAAAATAAGTAGAAATCCACTAAAAGTTTTGTTTGGTTATCTTGCAATCCCGAGATAATCGTCTCCATGCTCCAAATCCATTTTAAAGCCATTTTTAAGGCATTTCGCGCATACATGAAATGAACACATTTTTCTCCAAAACTATAACAGATGCAAGCTTGTCCTGTTTGGTGGAGATGATATTTAATAAAATAAGTAGAAATCCACTAAAAGTTTTGTTTGGTTATCTTGCAATCCCGAGATAATCGTCTCCATGCTCCAAATCCATTTTAAAGCCATTTTTAAGGCATTTCGCGCATACATGAAATGAACACATTTTTCTCCAAAACTATAACAGATGCAAGCTTGTCCTGTTTGGTGGAGATGATATTTAATAAAATAAGTAGAAATCCACTAAAAGTTTTGTTTGGTTATCTTGCAATCCCGAGATAATCGTCTCCATGCTCCAAATCCATTTTAAAGCCATTTTTAAGGCATTTCGCGCATACATGAAATGAACACATTTTTCTCCAAAACTATAACATGCAAGCTTGTCCTGTTTGGTGGAGATGATATTTAATAAAATAAGTAGAAATCCACTAAACGTTTTGTTTGGTTATCTTGCAATCCCGAGATAATCGTCTCCATGCTCCAAATCCATTTTAAAGCCATTTTTAAGGCATTTCGCGCATACATGAAATGAACACATTTTTCTCCAAAACTATAACAGATGCAAGCTTGTCCTGTTTGGTGGAGATAATATTTAATAAAATAAGTAGAAATCTACTAAAAGTTTCGTTTGTTTATATTGCCATCCTGAGATAATCGTCTCCATGCTCCAAATCCATTTTAAAGCCATTTCAAAGGCATTTTGCGCATACATGAAATGAACACATTTTTCTCCAAAACTATAACACATGCAAGCTTGTCCTGTTTGGTGGAGATGATATTTAATAAAATAAGTAGAAATCCACTAAAAGTTTTGTTTGGTTATCTTGCAATCCCGAGATAATCGTCTCCATGCTCCAAATCCATTTTAAAGCCATTTTTAAGGCATTTCGCGCATACATGAAATGAACACATTTTTCTCCAAAACTATAACAGATGCAAGCTTGTCCTGTTTGGTGGAGATGATATTTAATAAAATAAGTAGAAATCCACTAAAAGTTTTGTTTGGTTATATTGCAATCCCGAGATAATCGTCTCCATGCTCCAAATCCATTTTAAAGCCATTTTTAAGGCATTTCGCGCATACATGAAATGAACACATTTTTCTCCAAAACTATAACAGATGCAAGCTTGTCCTGTTTGGTGGAGATGATATTTAATAAAATAAGTAGAAATCCACTAAAAGTTTTGTTTGGTTATCTTGCAATCCCGAGATAATCGTCTCCATGCTCCAAATCCATTTTAAAGCCATTTTTAAGGCATTTCGCGCATACATGAAATGAACACATTTTTCTCCAAAACTATAACAGATGCAAGCTTGTCCTGTTTGGTGGAGATGATATTTAATAAAATAAGTAGAAATCCACTAAAAGTTTTGTTTGGTTATCTTGCAATCCCGAGATAATCGTCTCCATGCTCCAAATCCATTTTAAAGCCATTTTTAAGGCATTTCGCGCATACATGAAATGAACACATTTTTCTCCAAAACTATAACAGATGCAAGCTTGTCCTGTTTGGTGGAGATGATATTTAATAAAATAAGTAGAAATCCACTAAAAGTTTTGTTTGGTTATCTTGCAATCCCGAGATAATCGTCTCCATGCTCCAAATCCATTTTAAAGCCATTTTTAAGGCATTTCGCGCATACATGAAATGAACACATTTTTCTCCAAAACTATAACATGCAAGCTTGTCCTGTTTGGTGGAGATGATATTTAATAAAATAAGTAGAAATCCACTAAACGTTTTGTTTGGTTATCTTGCAATCCCGAGATAATCGTCTCCATGCTCCAAATCCATTTTAAAGCCATTTTTAAGGCATTTCGCGCATACATGAAATGAACACATTTTTCTCCAAAACTATAACAGATGCAAGCTTGTCCTGTTTGGTGGAGATAATATTTAATAAAATAAGTAGAAATCTACTAAAAGTTTCGTTTGTTTATATTGCCATCCTGAGATAATCGTCTCCATGCTCCAAATCCATTTTAAAGCCATTTCAAAGGCATTTTGCGCATACATGAAATGAACACATTTTTCTCCAAAACTATAACACATGCAAGCTTGTCCTGTTTGGTGGAGATGATATTTAATAAAATAAGTAGAAATCCACTAAAAGTTTTGTTTGGTTATCTTGCAATCCCGAGATAATCGTCTCCATGCTCCAAATCCATTTTAAAGCCATTTTTAAGGCATTTCGCGCATACATGAAATGAACACATTTTTCTCCAAAACTATAACACATGCAAGCTTGTCCTGTTTGGTGGAGATGATATTTAATAAAATAAGTAGAAATCCACTAAACGTTTTGTTTGGTTATCTTGCAATCCCGAGATAATCGTCTCCATGCTCCAAATCCATTTTAAAGCCATTTTTAAGGCATTTCGCGGATACATGAAATGAACACATTTTTCTCCAAAACTATAACAGATGCAAGCTTGTCCTGTTTGCTGGAGATGATATTTAATAAAATAAGTAGAAATCCACTAAAAGTTTTGTTTGGTTATCTTGCAATCCCGAGATAATCGTCTCCATGCTCCAAATCCATTTTAAAGCCATTTTTAAGGCATTTTGCGCATACATGAAATGAACACATTTTTCTCCAAAACTATAACACATGCAAGCTTGTCCTGTTTGGTGGAGATGATATTTAATAAAATAAGTAGAAATCCACTAAAAGTTTTGTTTGGTTATCTTGCAATCCCGAGATAATCGTCTCCATGCTCCAAATCCATTTTAAAGCCATTTTTAAGGCATTTCGCGCATACATGAAATGAACACATTTTTCTCCAAAACTATAACAGATGCAAGCTTGTCCTGTTTGGTGGAGATGATATTTAATAAAATAAGTAGAAATCCACTAAAAGTTTTGTTTGGTTATCTTGCAATCCCGAGATAATCGTCTCCATGCTCCAAATCCATTTTAAAGCCATTTTTAAGGCATTTCGCGCATACATGAAATGAACACATTTTTCTCCAAAACTATAACAGATGCAAGCTTGTCCTGTTTGGTGGAGATGATATTTAATAAAATAAGTAGAAATCCACTAAAAGTTTTGTTTGGTTATCTTGCAATCCCGAGATAATCGTCTCCATGCTCCAAATCCATTTTAAAGCCATTTTTAAGGCATTTCGCGCATACATGAAATGAACACATTTTTCTCCAAAACTATAACAGATGCAAGCTTGTCCTGTTTGGTGGAGATGATATTTAATAAAATAAGTAGAAATCCACTAAAAGTTTTGTTTGGTTATCTTGCAATCCCGAGATAATCGTCTCCATGCTCCAAATCCATTTTAAAGCCATTTTTAAGGCATTTCGCGCATACATGAAATGAACACATTTTTCTCCAAAACTATAACAGATGCAAGCTTGTCCTGTTTGGTGGAGATAATATTTAATAAAATAAGTAGAAATCTACTAAAAGTTTCGTTTGTTTATATTGCCATCCTTAGATAATCGTCTCCATGCTCCAAATCCATTTTAAAGCCATTTCAAAGGCATTTTGCGCATACATGAAATGAACACATTTTTCTCCAAAACTATAACAGATGCAAGCTTGTCCTGTTTGGTGGAGATGATATTTAATAAAATAAGTAGAAATCCACTAAAAGTTTTGTTTGGTTATCTTGCAATCCCGAGATAATCGTCTCCATGCTCCAAATCCATTTTAAAGCCATTTTTAAGGCATTTCGCGCATACATGAAATGAACACATTTTTCTCCAAAACTATAACAGATGCAAGCTTGTCCTGTTTGGTGGAGATTATATTTAATAAAATAAGTAGAAATCTACTAAAAGTTTCGTTTGTTTATATTGCCATCCTGAGATAAACGTCTCCATGCTCCAAATCCATTTTAAAGCCATTTCAAAGGCATTTTGCGCATACATGAAATGAACACATTTTTCTCCAAAACTATAACACATGCAAGCTTGTCCTGTTTGGTGGAGATGATATTTAATAAAATAAGTAGAAATCCACTAAAAGTTTTGTTTGGTTATCTTGCAATCTCGAGATAATCGTCTCCATGCTCCAAATCCATTTTAAAGCCATTTTTAAGGCATTTCGCGCATACATGAAATGAACACATTTTTCTCCAAAACTATAACAGATGCAAGCTTGTCCTGTTTGGTGGAGATGATATTTAATAAAATAAGTAGAAATCCACTAAAAGTTTTGTTTGGTTATCTTGCAATCCCGAGATAATCGTCTCCATGCTCCAAATCCATTTTAAAGCCATTTTTAAGGCATTTCGCGCATACATGAAATGAACACATTTTTCTCCAAAACTATAACAGATGCAAGCTTGTCCTGTTTGGTGGAGATAATATTTAATAAAATAAGTAGAAATCTACTAAAAGTTTCGTTTGTTTATATTGCCATCCTGAGATAATCGTCTCCATGCTCCAAATCCATTTTAAAGCCATTTCAAAGGCATTTTGCGCATACATGAAATGAACACATTTTTCTCCAAAACTATAACACATGCAAGCTTGTCCTGTTTGGTGGAGATGATATTTAATAAAATAAGTAGAAATCCACTAAAAGTTTTGTTTGGTTATCTTGCAATCCCGAGATAATCGTCTCCATGCTCCAAATCCATTTTAAAGCCATTTTTAAGGCATTTCGCGCATACATGAAATGAACACATTTTTCTCCAAAACTATAACAGATGCAAGCTTGTCCTGTTTGGTGGAGATAATATTTAATAAAATAAGTAGAAATCTACTAAAAGTTTCGTTTGTTTATATTGCCATCCTGAGATAATCGTCTCCATGCTCCAAATCCATTTTAAAGCCATTTCAAAGGCATTTTGCGCATACATGAAATGAACACATTTTTCTCCAAAACTATAACACATGCAAGCTTGTCCTGTTTGGTGGAGATGATATTTAATAAAATAAGTAGAAATCCACTAAAAGTTTTGTTTGGTTATCTTGCAATCCCGAGATAATCGTCTCCATGCTCCAAATCCATTTTAAAGCCATTTTTAAGGCATTTCGCGCATACATGAAATGAACACATTTTTCTCCAAAACTATAACAGATGCAAGCTTGTCCTGTTTGGTGGAGATGATATTTAATAAAATAAGTAGAAATCCACTAAAAGTTTTGTTTGGTTATCTTGCAATCCCGAGATAATCGTCTCCATGCTCCAAATCCATTTTAAAGCCATTTTTAAGGCATTTCGCGCATACATGAAATGAACACATTTTTCTCCAAAACTATAACAGATGCAAGCTTGTCCTGTTTGGTGGAGATGATATTTAATAAAATAAGTAGAAATCCACTAAAAGTTTTGTTTGGTTATCTTGCAATCCCGAGATAATCGTCTCCATGCTCCAAATCCATTTTAAAGCCATTTTTAAGGCATTTCGCGCATACATGAAATGAACACATTTTTCTCCAAAACTATAACAGATGCAAGCTTGTCCTGTTTGGTGGAGATGATATTTAATAAAATAAGTAGAAATCCACTAAAAGTTTTGTTTGGTTATCTTGCAATCCCGAGATAATCGTCTCCATGCTCCAAATCCATTTTAAAGCCATTTTTAAGGCATTTCGCGCATACATGAAATGAACACATTTTTCTCCAAAACTATAACAGATGCAAGCTTGTCCTGTTTGGTGGAGATAATATTTAATAAAATAAGTAGAAATCTACTAAAAGTTTCGTTTGTTTATATTGCCATCCTGAGATAATCGTCTCCATGCTCCAAATCCATTTTAAAGCCATTTCAAAGGCATTTTGCGCATACATGAAATGAACACATTTTTCTCCAAAACTATAACAGATGCAAGCTTGTCCTGTTTGGTGGAGATGATATTTAATAAAATAAGTAGAAATCCACTAAAAGTTTTGTTTGGTTATCTTGCAATCCCGAGATAATCGTCTCCATGCTCCAAATCCATTTTAAAGCCATTTTTAAGGCATTTCGCGCATACATGAAATGAACACATTTTTCTCCAAAACTATAACAGATGCAAGCTTGTCCTGTTTGGTGGAGATAATATTTAATAAAATAAGTAGAAATCTACTAAAAGTTTCGTTTGTTTATATTGCCATCCTGAGATAAACGTCTCCATGCTCCAAATCCATTTTAAAGCCATTTCAAAGGCATTTTGCGCATACATGAAATGAACACATTTTTCTCCAAAACTATAACACATGCAAGCTTGTCCTGTTTGGTGGAGATGATATTTAATAAAATAAGTAGAAATCCACTAAAAGTTTTGTTTGGTTATCTTGCAATCTCGAGATAATCGTCTCCATGCTCCAAATCCATTTTAAAGCCATTTTTAAGGCATTTCGCGCATACATGAAATGAACACATTTTTCTCCAAAACTATAACAGATGCAAGCTTGTCCTGTTTGGTGGAGATGATATTTAATAAAATAAGTAGAAATCCACTAAAAGTTTTGTTTGGTTATCTTGCAATCCCGAGATAATCGTCTCCATGCTCCAAATCCATTTTAAAGCCATTTTTAAGGCATTTCGCGCATACATGAAATGAACACATTTTTCTCCAAAACTATAACAGATGCAAGCTTGTCCTGTTTGGTGGAGATAATATTTAATAAAATAAGTAGAAATCTACTAAAAGTTTCGTTTGTTTATATTGCCATCCTGAGATAATCGTCTCCATGCTCCAAATCCATTTTAAAGCCATTTCAAAGGCATTTTGCGCATACATGAAATGAACACATTTTTCTCCAAAACTATAACACATGCAAGCTTGTCCTGTTTGGTGGAGATGATATTTAATAAAATAAGTAGAAATCCACTAAAAGTTTTGTTTGGTTATCTTGCAATCCCGAGATAATCGTCTCCATGCTCCAAATCCATTTTAAAGCCATTTTTAAGGCATTTCGCGCATACATGAAATGAACACATTTTTCTCCAAAACTATAACAGATGCAAGCTTGTCCTGTTTGGTGGAGATGATATTTAATAAAATAAGTAGAAATCCACTAAAAGTTTTGTTTGGTTATCTTGCAATCCCGAGATAATCGTCTCCATGCTCCAAATCCATTTTAAAGCCATTTCAAAGGCATTTTGCGCATACATAAAATGAACACATTTTTCTCCAAAACTATAACACATGCAAGCTTGTCCTGTTTGGTGGAGATGATATTTAATAAAATAAGTAGAAATCCACTAAAAGTTTTGTTTGGTTATCTTGCAATCCCGAGATAATCGTCTCCATGCTCCAAATCCATTTTAAAGCCATTTTTAAGGCATTTCGCGCATACATGAAATGAACACATTTTTCTCCAAAACTATAACAGATGCAAGCTTGTCCTGTTTGGTGGAGATGATATTTAATAAAATAAGTAGAAATCCACTAAAAGTTTTGTTTGGTTATCTTGCAATCCCGAGATAATCGTCTCCATGCTCCAAATCCATTTTAAAGCCATTTTTAAGGCATTTCGCGCATACATGAAATGAACACATTTTTCTCCAAAACTATAACAGATGCAAGCTTGTCCTGTTTGGTGGAGATAATATTTAATAAAATAAGTAGAAATCTACTAAAAGTTTCGTTTGTTTATATTGCCATCCTGAGATAATCGTCTCCATGCTCCAAATCCATTTTAAAGCCATTTCAAAGGCATTTTGCGCATACATGAAATGAACACATTTTTCTCCAAAACTATAACAGATGCAAGCTTGTCCTGTTTGGTGGAGATGATATTTAATAAAATAAGTAGAAATCCACTAAAAGTTTTGTTTGGTTATCTTGCAATCCCGAGATAATCGTCTCCATGCTCCAAATCCATTTTAAAGCCATTTTTAAGGCATTTCGCGCATACATGAAATGAACACATTTTTCTCCAAAACTATAACAGATGCAAGCTTGTCCTGTTTGGTGGAGATAATATTTAATAAAATAAGTAGAAATCTACTAAAAGTTTCGTTTGTTTATATTGCCATCCTGAGATAATCGTCTCCATGCTCCAAATCCATTTTAAAGCCATTTCAAAGGCATTTTGCGCATACATGAAATGAACACATTTTTCTCCAAAACTATAACAGATGCAAGCTTGTCCTGTTTGGTGGAGATGATATTTAATAAAATAAGTAGAAATCCACTAAAAGTTTTGTTTGGTTATCTTGCAATCCCGAGATAATCGTCTCCATGCTCCAAATCCATTTTAAAGCCATTTTTAAGGCATTTCGCGCATACATGAAATGAACACATTTTTCTCCAAAACTATAACAGATGCAAGCTTGTCCTGTTTGGTGGAGATGATATTTAATAAAATAAGTAGAAATCCACTAAAAGTTTTGTTTGGTTATCTTGCAATCCCGAGATAATCGTCTCCATGCTCCAAATCCATTTTAAAGCCATTTTTAAGGCATTTCGCGCATACATGAAATGAACACATTTTTCTCCAAAACTATAACAGATGCAAGCTTGTCCTGTTTGGTGGAGATGATATTTAATAAAATAAGTAGAAATCCACTAAAAGTTTTGTTTGGTTATCTTGCAATCCCGAGATAATCGTCTCCATGCTCCAAATCCATTTTAAAGCCATTTTTAAGGCATTTCGCGCATACATGAAATGAACACATTTTTCTCCAAAACTATAACAGATGCAAGCTTGTCCTGTTTGGTGGAGATAATATTTAATAAAATAAGTAGAAATCTACTAAAAGTTTCGTTTGTTTATATTGCCATCCTGAGATAATCGTCTTCATGCTCCAAATCCATTTTAAAGCCATTTCAAAGGCATTTTGCGCATACATGAAATGAACACATTTTTCTCCAAAACTATAACACATGCAAGCTTGTCCTGTTTGGTGGAGATGATATTTAATAAAATAAGTAGAAATCCACTAAAAGTTTTGTTTGGTTATCTTGCAATCCCGAGATAATCGTCTCCATGCTCCAAATCCATTTTAAAGCCATTTTTAAGGCATTTCGCGCATACATGAAATGAACACATTTTTCTCCAAAACTATAACAGATGCAAGCTTGTCCTGTTTGGTGGAGATAATATTTAATAAAATAAGTAGAAATCTACTAAAAGTTTCGTTTGTTTATATTGCCATCCTGAGATAATCGTCTCCATGCTCCAAATCCATTTTAAAGCCATTTCAAAGGCATTTTGCGCATACATGAAATGAACACATTTTTCTCCAAAACTATAACACATGCAAGCTTGTCCTGTTTGGTGGAGATGATATTTAATAAAATAAGTAGAAATCCACTAAAAGTTTTGTTTGGTTATTGTTACGGTTGCTGCGAGCACTGGAGACTATGTCCAGATTTCTTGCTACTGCACATGTGCGAGCGCTGGAGACTAAGTCCAGATTTCTTGCTACTGCACATGTGCGAGCGCTGGAGACTAAGTCTAGATTTCGTGCTACTGCACATGTGCGAGCGCTGGAGACTAAGTCCAGATTTCGTGCTACTGCACATGTGCGAGCGCTGGAGACTAAGTCCAGATTTCTTGCTACTGCACATGTGCGAGCGCCGGAGACTAAGTCCAATCTTGGAGCCATTGCACATGTGTGGGTGACATCATCGCTGACACGAGGTCACATGTCTCTGACACCTTCTATGCCGATTGGTCGCTGGTCATGTGCTTGTGACGTCTTGCTCGGTGATAGGCCAGCATGACGTCACTCCTGTCGTTCTGGCAGCGGATTGGCTCTGGTGTCCTCCATCTTGGATGAGGCACAGAGTCTATATAAGACCCTGACACACGCCGCATGGTGCTCAGTCCTCTTGGTTCATGCATATGAGTAGACGCTCTGTGCGCGTTCCTCTAGGCATTCCTCTGTCTATGCTAGGTGAGCGCTACCGGCAGGGTAGCGTTCTTATACCTTACAGCTTCGGCTGCTGTCCGTATCCTTACCTCTTAGGGGAGTGGACATAGGCAGGTGCCTGAGGCACATGGTCTGGCTGGCCCTTGTGATTCTACTCGTAGGTGGACGTTGCCGCTAGGGTAACGTTCCTTATACTGCGTCTGGCAGTTGTTCGTATCCTCGCACACTAGGGGAGCGAACAGAGGTAGGAGCTTTGTGCGGCTTACGCTGCTGTTCGTCTCTTTTGCACCACTAGAAGAGCGGACCTAGGCAGGTGCCATATCTAGTGGTTCGTGTCCTCGCACACTAGTGGAGCGAACGCAGGTAGGAGCTTTGTGCGGCTTACGCTGCTGTTCGTCTCTTTTGCACCACTAGAAGAGCGGACCTAGGTAGGTGCCATTTCGCACACATTGCCTTTGTCTCTGTGATTGTTAACAGAGATCATTCCACACACCCTCCAAGTAAGGGAGGAATTGCTTTACTTACTTATTATATCCTTCTGTGAGTTAACAGAGGTATTGCACTCTGCCATAGTCTGCAGCAAAGTCTTTGCACGGTGGACCCTGACTGTCTGATACTTCTTTCGGTTATTATCAGACAGCCCCCCGTAACATTAGGACTGAGCCAAGGGTCTGGCAGTTATGGCAGAATATCAGCAGTTACACCGTTACATACAAGTACTTGAGTCACGGCTCAAGAGTATAGAGGATAAACCTCAGACCATGGTGACATCTGCACATGATCCTCGACTTGCTCTGCCAAACAGATATTCTGGCGATGCCAGATCATGTCGTGGTTTCATTAGTCAGTGTCAGATACACCTAGAGGTCAACTCTTCTCGCTTCTCTACGGAGAGGTCCAGAGTAGGCTTTATCATCTCATTACTTCAGGACAAAGCCTTAGAATGGGCGACTCCCCTATGGGAGCGCTCTGATGTGGTTACTCTGAGACATCAAGACTTTCTTGATGCTCTTAAGGCGGTATTCATGGGTCCGCAGGTTACCCATGATGCGGCCCTGAGACTGTTAGATCTATCTCAGGGTTCGTTATCCACTAGTTCTTATGCCATTGCTTTTAGAACTCTGGTGGCAGAACTAGATTGGCCAGAGAAGGTGTTGATTCCTATCTTCTGGAGAGGGTTGGCAGGCTATGTCAAGGATGCCCTTGCTACTCGTGAGGTCCCTGCTTCTCTGGAGGACTTGATCACAGTTGCAACGAGGATCGATGTACGCCATAAGGAACGTAGACTCGAGGTCTCTTCCTCACGCCCTAAGCATCGGGCTATTCCAGTTGTTGAGGGTCCACTACCATCTTCCTCAGCATCTGAAACATCTCCCACTCCTATGGAGTTAGGTCATACGTTCTCCAGACTACGCAAGTCTGGTCCTCCTATATGTTACGTATGTCGTCAGGCTGGGCACTATGCCAACAAGTGTCCTAGTCGTCAGGGAAACTCCCTGGCCTAGTAACCATTAGAGGGGGGTTACTAGAGACGTCTTCTGCACCCTCTAAGTGTTGTATCCCAGGTCAGCTCTCGTTATCTGAGAATACATGGCCTATTATGGCTTTTGTGGATTCCGGAGCTGACGGGATTTTTGTGTCCTCAGGATTTGTAAAGGGACACAATATTCCCTCTATCATGTTAGAGGCGCCTATTCCTGTCCGTGTTGTTAATGGAACTATGTTGTCTGACTCCATTACATTGAGGACAGTTCCCTTGCGCCTTTCCCTGTCTCAGGGTCACATAGAGGAGATTTCTTTTCTTGTTTTGCCTGAGGGTATAGACGACGTCCTTCTGGGTCTTCCATGGCTTCGGACTCATGCTCCTCACATTGACTGGGAGTCTGACAGCATTATTAGTTGGGGTTCGAAATGTCAGTCCCGATGTCTTCCCTTACCACCTAAGGTCGTTGCGGTTGCATCAACTGATCTCTCTCCCATACCTACACCCTATTTGGATTTCGCTGACGTGTTCTCCAAACAGGGTGCTGAGGTTCTTCCACCCCATAGGCCGTATGACTGTGCCATAGACCTTATCCCAGGTTCGGTTCCACCTAAAGGCAGGGTTTACCCCCTGTCGATACCTGAGTCGGAGGCCATGTCGACCTATATAAGAGAGAGTTTAGAGAAGGGGTTCATTCGTAAGTCTGTCTCTCCCGTGGGAGCTGGGTTTTTCTTTGTTCGGAAGAAAGAGGGTGATTTGCGTCCCTGCATAGATTACAGGGGTCTCAACGCAATCACAATAAAGAACAAATACCCATTACCTTTAATTTCGGAGCTCTTTGACAGACTGAGAGGAGCTCAAGTTTTTACGAAGTTGGATCTGTGGGGTGCGTATAACTTGGTACGAATTCGAAAGGGTGACGAATGGAAGACCGCTTTTAACACCCGAGACGGTCACTATGAATACCTCGTCATGCCTTTTGGGTTATGTAATGCACCCGCAGTATTTCAGGACTTCGTAAACGATGTGTTCAGGGATTTACTGTTATCCTCAGTAGTGGTGTATCTGGACGACATCCTGATTTTTTCTCCTGATCTGGAGACTCATCGTCAGGATGTCGTTCGTGTCCTTTCCCGTTTAAGGGAGCACTCATTGTTTGCTAAACTCGAGAAATGTGTATTCGAGCAGTCCTCATTGCCTTTTTTGGGTTACATTATCTCACAAGAGGGTCTGGCTATGGATCCTGCGAAGCTCTCTGCTGTCCTGCAATGGTCCGAACCTCATTCCTTGAAGGCGGTGCAACGCTTCTTAGGATTCATAAATTATTACAGGCAGTTCATACCCCATTTTTCTACTTTGGTGGCCCCTTTGGTGGCCTTGACTAAGAAAGGTGCTAATCCCAAAGCCTGGTCTACTGAGACATCTCAGGCTTTTGAGGCAGTAAAAAGACACTTTTCAACTGCTCCCGTTCTTCAAAGACCCGATGAGAATAAGCCCTTCCTCTTAGAGGTTGATGCCTCTTCAGTGGGTGCTGGTGCGGTCTTGTATCAAAAGAACGGTGCAGGTAGAAAAAGGCCGTGTTTCTTCTTTGCTAAAACCTTTTCACCGGCAGAGAGAAACTATACCATTGGGGATAGGGAACTGCTCGCCTTGAGATTAGCCTTGGAGGAGTGGCGTCACTTGCTGGAAGGAGCGAAACATCCTTTCCAGGTCTATACAGACCATAAGAATCTGACGTACTTACAAACCGCTCAGCGTCTGAATCCTCGCCAAGCCCGCTGGTCCTTGTTTTTCTCCCGCTTTCACTTCTCCATCAACTATCTGTCTGGGAGTAAGAATAACAAGGCAGACGCCCTGTCTCGCTCTATGCTTTCTACCCAGGAAGAGATTGACGAACCTCGTCTTATCCTTCCCTCCAGGGTTTTTCATACGCTCTCCCCTGTGACGTTAGACCAAATCCCACCGGGCAAGACCTTTGTTCCGCCTGATCGACAGAATGATATACTGTCATGGGCCCACACCTCAAAGGTGGGTGGGCATTTTGGTATTAGGCGGACACGAGAGTTACTGGAGAGGTGGTATTGGTGGCCACACTTAGCCAGCCACGTCAAGAGATATGTCGGTTCCTGCTACTCGTGTGCTCGCAACCGTCCATTACGGCAGAGACCGGCTGGGCTCTTGCATCCTTTACCAGTGCCAGATAGACCATGGGAGGTGGTAGGCATGGACTTTGTGGGTGATCTTCCATGTTCACAGGGACATAGATTTGTGTGGGTCATTACGGACCATTTCTCCCGGATGGTTCATCTCGTACCGTTATCGAGAATCCCATCTTCCAGGGTACTAGCCAAACTATTCCTCAAGCATGTCTTTAGGCTTCACGGGATGCCAGATCGTATCATTTGTGATAGAGGCCCGCAATTTACTTCCCGTTTCTGGCGAGATCTTTGTAGCCTTCTGCAAATTGAGTTGAATCTCTCTTCGGCATACCATCCGGAGACTAATGGTTTGGTTGAACGTACCAATCAATCTATGATTATATACCTTCGACACTTTGTTGCTGAGAACCACGATAACTGGTCCTCCCTCCTACCCTGGGCAGAATTTGCCCTTAACAATTCGCTGGCTGAGGCCACTGGGCAGACACCGTTCGTACTCAATAATGGGCAACACCCTAGGGTACCGGTACCGTTTCCCGCTGCTGCACCTCCTCCTCTTGTGGCCGACTGGGCAACTAATGCCAGAGAGGTTTGGGATCGGACTCAAGAGTCGATCCAAGCAGCTAAGGACCGTATGAAGACGGTGTCCGATAGGTTTCGTCGCCCGGCTCCTGTCTTTTCTCCAGGGGACTTTGTGTGGCTCTCTGCAAAACACGTGAGACTTAGAGTGAGCTCTGTCAAATTTGCTCCTCGCTTCCTGGGTCCTTATGAGGTTCTTCGACAGGTAAATCCTGTAGTCTATCAATTGAAGTTACCTGTCCATCTTAGGATTCATGACAAATTCCATGTCTCACTGCTAAAGCCGGCTATTTTACCTCACGCTCGTGAAGTGCACTCTCCTGCCTCTGATTCCTCTCGCTCTAGCTATGAGGTACGAGCCATAGTTGGTTCTAAGATGGTTAGAGGGCGCAGGTTCTTCTTGATAGATTGGGAGGGCTATGGCCCGGAACATCGCTCTTGGGAGCCTGAGGAGGCTGTCCATGCTCCCGACTTAGTTGCCGATTACCTGCGTCGCCGGGAGGGGGGCCCTTGAGGGGGAGGTACTGTTACGGTTGCTGCGAGCACTGGAGACTATGTCCAGATTTCTTGCTACTGCACATGTGCGAGCGCTGGAGACTAAGTCCAGATTTCTTGCTACTGCACATGTGCGAGCGCTGGAGACTAAGTCCAGATTTCGTGCTGCTGCACATGTGCGAGCGCTGGAGACTAAGTCCAGATTTCGTGCTACTGCACATGTGCGAGCGCTGGAGACTAAGTCCAGATTTCTTGCTACTGCACATGTGCGAGCGCCGGAGACTAAGTCCAATCTTGGAGCCATTGCACATGTGTGGGTGACATCATCGCTGACACGAGGTCACATGTCTCTGACACCTTCTATGCCGATTGGTCGCTGGTCATGTGCTTGTGACGTCTTGCTCGGTGATAGGCCAGCATGACGTCACTCCTGTCGTTCTGGCAGCGGATTGGCTCTGGTGTCCTCCATCTTGGATGAGGCACAGAGTCTATATAAGACCCTGACACACGCCGCATGGTGCTCAGTCCTCTTGGTTCATGCATATGAGTAGACGCTCTGTGCGCGTTCCTCTAGGCATTCCTCTGTCTATGCTAGGTGAGCGCTACCGGCAGGGTAGCGTTCTTATACCTTACAGCTTCGGCTGCTGTCCGTATCCTTACCTCTTAGGGGACCGGACATAGGCAGGTGCCTGAGGCACATGGTCTGGCTGGGCCTTGTGATTCTACTCGTAGGTGGACGTTGCCGCTAGGGTAACGTTCCTTATACTGCGTCTGGCAGTTGTTCGTATCCTCGCACACTAGGGGAGCGAACAGAGGTAGGAGCTTTGTGCGGCTTACGCTGCTGTTCGTCTCTTTTGCACCACTAGAAGAGCGGACCTAGGCAGGTGCCATATCTAGTGGTTCGTGTCCTCGCACACTAGTGGAGCGAACGCAGGTAGGAGCTTTGTGCGGCTTACGCTGCTGTTCGTCTCTTTTGCACCACTAGAAGAGCGGACCTAGGTAGGTGCCATTTCGCACACATTGCCTTTGTCTCTGTGATTGTTAACAGAGATCATTCCACACACCCTCCAAGTAAGGGAGGAATTGCTTTACTTACTTATTATATCCTTCTGTGAGTTAACAGAGGTATTGCACTCTGCCATAGTCTGCAGCAAAGTCTTTGCACGGTGGACCCTGACTGTCTGATACTTCTTTCGGTTATTATCAGACAGCCCCCCGTAACAGTTATCTTGCAATCCCGAGATAATCGTCTCCATGCTCCAAATCCATTTTAAAGCCATTTTTAAGGCATTTCGCGCATACATGAAATGAACACATTTTTCTCCAAAACTATAACAGATGCAAGCTTGTCCTGTTTGGTGGAGATGATATTTAATAAAATAAGTAGAAATCCACTAAAAGTTTTGTTTGGTTATCTTGCAATCCCGAGATAATCGTCTCCATGCTCCAAATCCATTTTAAAGCCATTTTTAAGGCATTTCGCGCATACATGAAATGAACACATTTTTCTCCAAAACTATAACAGATGCAAGCTTGTCCTGTTTGGTGGAGATGATATTTAATAAAATAAGTAGAAATCCACTAAAAGTTTTGTTTGGTTATCTTGCAATCCCGAGATAATCGTCTCCATGCTCCAAATCCATTTTAAAGCCATTTTTAAGGCATTTCGCGCATACATGAAATGAACACATTTTTCTCCAAAACTATAACAGATGCAAGCTTGTCCTGTTTGGTGGAGATGATATTTAATAAAATAAGTAGAAATCCACTAAAAGTTTTGTTTGGTTATCTTGCAATCCCGAGATAATCGTCTCCATGCTCCAAATCCATTTTAAAGCCATTTTTAAGGCATTTCGCGCATACATGAAATGAACACATTTTTCTCCAAAACTATAACAGATGCAAGCTTGTCCTGTTTGGTGGAGATAATATTTAATAAAATAAGTAGAAATCTACTAAAAGTTTCGTTTGTTTATATTGCCATCCTGAGATAATCGTCTTCATGCTCCAAATCCATTTTAAAGCCATTTCAAAGGCATTTTGCGCATACATGAAATGAACACATTTTTCTCCAAAACTATAACACATGCAAGCTTGTCCTGTTTGGTGGAGATGATATTTAATAAAATAAGTAGAAATCCACTAAAAGTTTTGTTTGGTTATCTTGCAATCCCGAGATAATCGTCTCCATGCTCCAAATCCATTTTAAAGCCATTTTTAAGGCATTTCGCGCATACATGAAATGAACACATTTTTCTCCAAAACTATAACAGATGCAAGCTTGTCCTGTTTGGTGGAGATATTTAATAAAATAAGTAGAAATCCACTAAAAGTTTTGTTTGGTTATCTTGCAATCCCGAGATAATCGTCTCCATGCTCCAAATCCATTTTAAAGCCATTTTTAAGGCATTTCGCGCATACATGAAATGAACACATTTTTCTCCAAAACTATAACAGATGCAAGCTTGTCCTGTTTGGTGGAGATGATATTTAATAAAATAAGTAGAAATCCACTAAAAGTTTTGTTTGGTTATCTTGCAATCCCGAGATAATCGTCTCCATGCTCCAAATCCATTTTAAAGCCATTTTTAAGGCATTTCTCGCATACATGAAATGAACACATTTTTCTCCAAAACTATAACAGATGCAAGCTTGTCCTGTTTGGTGGAGATGATATTTAATAAAATAAGTAGAAATCCACTAAAAGTTTTGTTTGGTTATCTTGCAATCCCGAGATAATCGTCTCCATGCTCCAAATCCATTTTAAAGCCATTTCAAAGGCATTTTGCGCATACATGAAATGAACACATTTTTCTCCAAAACTATAGCACATGCAAGCTTGTCCTGTTTGGTGGAGATGATATTTAATAAAATAAGTAGAAATCCACTAAAAGTTTTGTTTGGTTATCTTGCAATCCCGAGATAATCGTCTCCATGCTCCAAATCCATTTTAAAGCCATTTTTAAGGCATTTCGCGCATACATGAAATGAACACATTTTTCTCCAAAACTATAACAGATGCAAGCTTGTCCTGTTTGGTGGAGATAATATTTAATAAAATAAGTAGAAATCTACTAAAAGTTTCGTTTGTTTATATTGCCATCCTGAGATAATCGTCTCCATGCTCCAAATCCATTTTAAAGCCATTTCAAAGGCATTTTGCGCATACATGAAATGAACACATTTTTCTCCAAAACTATAACACATGCAAGCTTGTCCTGTTTGGTGGAGATGATATTTAATAAAATAAGTAGAAATCCACTAAAAGTTTTGTTTGGTTATCTTGCAATCCCGAGATAATCGTCTCCATGCTCCAAATCCATTTTAAAGCCATTTTTAAGGCATTTCGCGCATACATGAAATGAACACATTTTTCTCCAAAACTATAACAGATGCAAGCTTGTCCTGTTTGGTGGAGATAATATTTAATAAAATAAGTAGAAATCTACTAAAAGTTTCGTTTGTTTATATTGCCATCCTGAGATAATCGTCTCCATGCTCCAAATCCATTTTAAAGCCATTTCAAAGGCATTTTGCGCATACATGAAATGAACACATTTTTCTCCAAAACTATAACACATGCAAGCTTGTCCTTTTTGGTGGAGATGATATTTAATAAAATAAGTAGAAATCCACTAAAAGTTTTGTTTGGTTATATTGCAATCCCGAGATAATCGTCTCAATGCTCCAAATCCATTTTAAAGCCATTTTTAAGGCATTTCGCGCATACATGAAATGAACACATTTTTCTCCAAAACTATAACAGATGCAAGCTTGTCCTGTTTGGTGGAGATGATATTTAATAAAATAAGTAGAAATCCACTAAAAGTTTTGTTTGGTTATCTTGCAATCCCGAGATAATCGTCTCCATGCTCCAAATCCATTTTAAAGCCATTTTTAAGGCATTTCGCGCATACATGAAATGAACACATTTTTCTCCAAAACTATAACAGATGCAAGCTTGTCCTGTTTGGTGGAGATGATATTTAATAAAATAAGTAGAAATCCACTAAAAGTTTTGTTTGGTTATCTTGCAATCCCGAGATAATCGTCTCCATGCTCCAAATCCATTTTAAAGCCATTTTAAAGGCATTTTGCGCATACATGAAATGAACACATTTTTCTCCAAAACTATAACACATGCAAGCCTGTCCTGTTTGGTGGAGATGATATTTAATAAAATAAGTAGAAATCCACTAAAAGTTTTGTTTGGTTATCTTGCAATCCCGAGATAATCGTCTCCATGCTCCAAATCCATTTTAAAGCCATTTTTAAGGCATTTCGCGCATACATGAAATGAACACATTTTTCTCCAAAACTATAACAGATGCAAGCTTGTCCTGTTTGGTGGAGATGATATTTAATAAAATAAGTAGAAATCCACTAAAAGTTTTGTTTGGTTATCTTGCAATCCCGAGATAATCGTCTCCATGCTCCAAATCCATTTTATAGCCATTTTTAAGGCATTTCGCGCATACATGAAATGAACACATTTTTCTCCAAAACTATAACAGATGCAAGCTTGTCCTGTTTGGTGGAGATGATATTTAATAAAATAAGTAGAAATCCACTAAAAGTTTTGTTTGGTTATATTGCAATCCCGAGATAATCGTCTCCATGCTCCAAATCCATTTTAAAGCCATTTTTAAGGCATTTCGCGCATACATGAAATGAACACATTTTTCTCCAAAACTATAACAGATGCAAGCTTGTCCTGTTTGGTGGAGATGATATTTAATAAAATAAGTAGAAATCCACTAAAAGTTTTGTTTGGTTATCTTGCAATCCCGAGATAATCGTCTCCATGCTCCAAATCCATTTTAAAGCCATTTTTAAGGCATTTCGCGCATACATGAAATGAACACATTTTTCTCCAAAACTATAACAGATGCAAGCTTGTCCTGTTTGGTGGAGATGATATTTAATAAAATAAGTAGAAATCCACTAAAAGTTTTGTTTGGTTATCTTGCAATCCCGAGATAATCGTCTCCATGCTCCAAATCCATTTTAAAGCCATTTTTAAGGCATTTCGCGCATACATGAAATGAACACATTTTTCTCCAAAACTATAACAGATGCAAGCTTGTCCTGTTTGGTGGAGATGATATTTAATAAAATAAGTAGAAATCCACTAAAAGTTTTGTTTGGTTATCTTGCAATCCCGAGATAATCGTCTCCATGCTCCAAATCCATTTTAAAGCCATTTTTAAGGCATTTCGCGCATACATGAAATGAACACATTTTTCTCCAAAACTATAACAGATGCAAGCTTGTCCTGTTTGGTGGAGATAATATTTAATAAAATAAGTAGAAATCTACTAAAAGTTTCGTTTGTTTATATTGCCATCCTGAGATAATCGTCTCCATGCTCCAAATCCATTTTAAAGCCATTTCAAAGGCATTTTGCGCATACATGAAATGAACACATTTTTCTCCAAAACTATAACACATGCAAGCTTGTCCTGTTTGGTGGAGATGATATTTAATAAAATAAGTAGAAATCCACTAAAAGTTTTGTTTGGTTATCTTGCAATCCCGAGATAATCGTCTCCATGCTCCAAATCCATTTTAAAGCCATTTTTAAGGCATTTCGCGCATACATGAAATGAACACATTTTTCTCCAAAACTATAACAGATGCAAGCTTGTCCTGTTTGGTGGAGATGATATTTAATAAAATAAGTAGAAATCCACTAAAAGTTTTGTTTGGTTATCTTGCAATCCCGAGATAATCGTCTCCATGCTCCAAATCCATTTTAAAGCCATTTTTAAGGCATTTCGCGCATACATGAAATGAACACATTTTTCTCCAAAACTATAACAGATGCAAGTTTGTCCTGTTTGGTGGAGATGATATTTAATAAAATAAGTAGAAATCCACTAAAAGTTTCGTTTGTTTATATTGCCATCCTGAGATAATCGTCTCCATGCTCCAAATCCATTTTAAAGCCATTTCAAAGGCATTTTGCGCATACATGAAATGAACACATTTTTCTCCAAAACTATAACAGATGCAAGCTTGTCCTGTTTGGTGGAGATGATATTTAATAAAATAAGTAGAAATCAACTAAAAGTTTTGTTTGGTTATCTTGCAATCCCGAGATAATCGTCTCCATGCTCCAAATCCATTTTAAAGCCATTTTTAAGGCATTTCGCGCATACATGAAATGAACACATTTTTCTCCAAAACTATAACAGATGCAAGCTTGTCCTGTTTGGTGGAGATGATATTTAATAAAATAAGTAGAAATCCACTAAAAGTTTTGTTTGGTTATCTTGCAATCCCGAGATAATCGTCTCCATGCTCCAAATCCATTTTAAAGCCATTTTTAAGGCATTTCGCGCATACATGAAATGAACACATTTTTCTCCAAAACTATAACAGATGCAAGCTTGTCCTGTTTGGTGGAGATGATATTTAATAAAATAAGTAGAAATCCACTAAAAGTTTTGTTTGGTTATCTTGCAATCCCGAGATAATCGTCTCCATGCTCCAAATCCATTTTAAAGCCATTTTTAAGGCATTTCGCGCATACATGAAATGAACACATTTTTCTCCAAAACTATAACAGATGCAAGCTGTCCTGTTTGGTGGAGATGATATTTAATAAAATAAGTAGAAATCCACTAAAAGTTTTGTTTGGTTATCTTGCAATCCCGAGATAATCGTCTCCATGCTCCAAATCCATTTTAAAGCCATTTTTAAGGCATTTCGCGCATACATGAAATGAACACATTTTTCTCCAAAACTATAACAGATGCAAGTTGTCCTGTTTGGTGGAGATGATATTTAATAAAATAAGTAGAAATCCACTAAAAGTTTCGTTTGTTTATATTGCCATCCTGAGATAATCGTCTCCATGCTCCAAATCATTTTAAAGCCATTTCAAAGGCATTTTGCGCATACATGAAATGAACACATTTTTCTCCAAAACTATAACAGATGCAAGCTTGTCCTGTTTGGTGGAGATGATATTTAATAAAATAAGTAGAAATCACTAAAAGTTTTGTTTGGTTATCTTGCAATCCCGAGATAATCGTCTCCATGCTCCAAATCCATTTTAAAGCCATTTTTAAGGCATTTCGCGCATACATGAAATGAACACATTTTTCTCCAAAACTATAACAGATGCAAGCTTGTCCTGTTTGGTGGAGATGATATTTAATAAAATAAGTAGAAATCCACTAAAAGTTTTGTTTGGTTATCTTGCAATCCCGAGATAATCGTCTCCATGCTCCAAATCCATTTTAAAGCCATTTTTAAGGCATTTCGCGCATACATGAAATGAACACATTTTTCTCCAAAACTATAACAGATGCAAGCTTGTCCTGTTTGGTGGAGATGATATTTAATAAAATAAGTAGAAATCCACTAAAAGTTTTGTTTGGTTATCTTGCAATCCCGAGATAATCGTCTCCATGCTCCAAATCCATTTTAAAGCCATTTTTAAGGCATTTCGCGCATACATGAAATGAACACATTTTTCTCCAAAACTATAACAGATGCAAGCTTGTCCTGTTTGGTGGAGATGATATTTAATAAAATAAGTAGAAATCCACTAAAAGTTTTGTTTGGTTATCTTGCAATCCCGAGATAATCGTCTCCATGCTCCAAATCCATTTTAAAGCCATTTTTAAGGCATTTCGCGCATACATGAAATGAACACATTTTTCTCCAAAACTATAACAGATGCAAGCTTGTCCTGTTTGGTGGAGATGATATTTAATAAAATAAGTAGAAATCCACTAAAAGTTTTGTTTGGTTATCTTGCAATCCCGAGATAATCGTCTCCATGCTCCAAATCCATTTAAAGCCATTTTTAAGGCATTTCGCGCATACATGAAATGAACACATTTTTCTCCAAAACTATAACAGATGCAAGCTTGTCCTGTTTGGTGGAGATGATATTTAATAAAATAAGTAGAAATCCACTAAAAGTTTTGTTTGGTTATCTTGCAATCCCGAGATAATCGTCTCCATGCTCCAAATCCATTTTAAAGCCATTTTTAAGGCATTTCGCGCATACATGAAATGAACACATTTTTCTCCAAAACTATAACAGATGCAAGCTTGTCCTGTTTGGTGGAGATGATATTTAATAAAATAAGTAGAAATCCACTAAAAGTTTTGTTTGGTTATCTTGCAATCCCGAGATAATCGTCTCCATGCTCCAAATCCATTTAAAGCCATTTTTAAGGCATTTCGCGCATACATGAAATGAACACATTTTTCTCCAAAACTATAACAGATGCAAGCTTGTCCTGTTTGGTGGAGATGATATTTAATAAAATAAGTAGAAATCCACTAAAAGTTTTGTTTGGTTATCTTGCAATCCCGAGATAATCGTCTCCATGCTCCAAATCCATTTTAAAGCCATTTTTAAGGCATTTCGCGCATACATGAAATGAACACATTTTTCTCCAAAACTATAACAGATGCAAGCTTGTCCTGTTTGGTGGAGATGATATTTAATAAAATAAGTAGAAATCCACTAAAAGTTTTGTTTGGTTATCTTGCAATCCCGAGATAATCGTCTCCATGCTCCAAATCCATTTTAAAGCCATTTTTAAGGCATTTCGCGCATACATGAAATGAACACATTTTTCTCCAAAACTATAACAGATGCAAGCTTGTCCTGTTTGGTGGAGATGATATTTAATAAAATAAGTAGAAATCCACTAAAAGTTTTGTTTGGTTATCTTGCAATCCCGAGATAATCGTCTCCATGCTCCAAATCCATTTTAAAGCCATTTTTAAGGCATTTCGCGCATACATGAAATGAACACATTTTTCTCCAAAACTATAACAGATGCAAGCTTGTCCTGTTTGGTGGAGATGATATTTAATAAAATAAGTAGAAATCCACTAAAAGTTTTGTTTGGTTATCTTGCAATCCCGAGATAATCGTCTCCATGCTCCAAATCCATTTAAAGCCATTTTTAAGGCATTTTCGCGCATACATGAAATGAACACATTTTTCTCCAAAACTATAACAGATGCAAGCTTGTCCTGTTTGGTGGAGATGATATTTAATAAAATAAGTAGAAATCCACTAAAAGTTTGTTTGGTTATCTTGCAATCCCGAGATAATCGTCTCCATGCTCCAAATCCATTTTAAAGCCATTTTTAAGGCATTTCGCGCATACATGAAATGAACACATTTTTCTCCAAAACTATAACAGATGCAAGCTTGTCCTGTTTGGTGGAGATGATATTTAATAAAATAAGTAGAAATCCACTAAAAGTTTTGTTTGGTTATCTTGCAATCCCGAGATAATCGTCTCCATGCTCCAAATCCATTTTAAAGCCATTTTTAAGGCATTTCGCGCATACATGAAATGAACACATTTTTCTCCAAAACTATAACAGATGCAAGCTTGTCCTGTTTGGTGGAGATGATATTTAATAAAATAAGTAGAAATCCACTAAAAGTTTTGTTTGGTTATCTTGCAATCCCGAGATAATCGTCTCCATGCTCCAAATCCATTTTAAAGCCATTTTTAAGGCATTTCGCGCATACATGAAATGAACACATTTTTCTCCAAAACTATAACAGATGCAAGCTTGTCCTGTTTGGTGGAGATGATATTTAATAAAATAAGTAGAAATCCACTAAAAGTTTTGTTTGGTTATCTTGCAATCCCGAGATAATCGTCTCCATGCTCCAAATCCATTTTAAAAGCCATTTTTAAGGCATTTCGCGCATACATGAAATGAACACATTTTTCTCCAAAACTATAACAGATGCAAGCTTGTCCTGTTTGGTGGAGATGATATTTAATAAAATAAGTAGAAATCCACTAAAAGTTTTGTTTGGTTATCTTGCAATCCCGAGATAATCGTCTCCATGCTCCAAATCCATTTTAAAGCCATTTTTAAGGCATTTCGCGCATACATGAAATGAACACATTTTTCTCCAAAACTATAACAGATGCAAGCTTGTCCTGTTTGGTGGAGATGATATTTAATAAAATAAGTAGAAATCCACTAAAAGTTTTGTTTGGTTATCTTGCAATCCCGAGATAATCGTCTCCATGCTCCAAATCCATTTTAAAGCCATTTTTAAGGCATTTCGCGCATACATGAAATGAACACATTTTTCTCCAAAACTATAACAGATGCAAGCTTGTCCTGTTTGGTGGAGATGATATTTAATAAAATAAGTAGAAATCCACTAAAAGTTTTGTTTGGTTATCTTGCAATCCCGAGATAATCGTCTCCATGCTCCAAATCCATTTTAAAGCCATTTTTAAGGCATTTCGCGCATACATGAAATGAACACATTTTTCTCCAAAACTATAACAGATGCAAGCTTGTCCTGTTTGGTGGAGATGATATTTAATAAAATAAGTAGAAATCCACTAAAAGTTTTGTTTGGTTATCTTGCAATCCGAGATAATCGTCTCCATGCTCCAAATCCATTTTAAAGCCATTTTTAAGGCATTTCGCGCATACATGAAATGAACACATTTTTCTCCAAAACTATAACAGATGCAAGCTTGTCCTGTTTGGTGGAGATGATATTTAATAAAATAAGTAGAAATCCACTAAAAGTTTTGTTTGGTTATCTTGCAATCCCGAGATAATCGTCTCCATGCTCCAAATCCATTTTAAAGCCATTTTTAAGGCATTTCGCGCATACATGAAATGAACACATTTTTCTCCAAAACTATAACAGATGCAAGCTTGTCCTGTTTGGTGGAGATGATATTTAATAAAATAAGTAGAAATCCACTAAAAGTTTTGTTTGGTTATCTTGGCAATCCCGAGATAATCGTCTCCATGCTCCAAATCCATTTTAAAGCCATTTTTAAGCATTTCGCGCATACATGAAATGAACACATTTTTCTCCAAAACTATAACAGATGCAAGCTTGTCCTGTTTGGTGGAGATGATATTTAATAAAATAAGTAGAAATCCACTAAAGTTTTGTTTGGTTATCTTGCAATCCCGAGATAATCGTCTCCATGCTCCAAATCCATTTAAAGCCATTTTTAAGGCATTTCGCGCATACATGAAATGAACACATTTTTCTCCAAAACTATAACAGATGCAAGCTTGTCAAGCTTGTCCTGTTTGGTGGAGATGATATTTAATAAAATAAGTAGAAATCCACTAAAAGTTTTGTTTGGTTATCTTGCAATCCCGAGATAATCGTCTCCATGCTCCAAATCCATTTTAAAGCCATTTTTAAGGCATTTCGCGCATACATGAAATGAACACATTTTTCTCCAAAACTATAACAGATGCAAGCTTGTCCTGTTTGGTGGAGATGATATTTAATAAAATAAGTAGAAATCCACTAAAAGTTTTGTTTGGTTATCTTGCAATCCCGAAATAATCGTCTCCATGCTCCAAATCCATTTTAAAGCCATTTTTAAGGCATTTCGCGCATACATGAAATGAACACATTTTTCTCCAAAACTATAACAGATGCAAGCTTGTCCTGTTTGGTGGAGATGATATTTAATAAATAAGTAGAAATCCACTAAAGTTTTGTTTGGTTATCTTGCAATCCCGAGATAATCGTCTCCATGCTCCAAATCCATTTTAAAGCCATTTTTAAGGCATTTCGCGCATACATGAAATGAACACATTTTTCTCCAAAACTATAACAGATGCAAGCTTGTCCTGTTTGGTGGAGATGATATTTA